>NC_142508.1:59984242-60135757 GCF_057876585.1 Rhinolophus sinicus | reverse complement strand
CTACATATTTCTTTTTTAATTGGCTATTCATAACCTTAGTTTATTTTCCTTTGTTTGTTTGTTTTTTGTGGTTTTCTTTTTGTTGTTTCTTTTTTATTTTTTATATTTGTTTATTTATTTATTTACATTTTTTAAAGGAGGGCTCAGCTCCTTAAAGACCCATGCGGGGATTGAACCGGCAATCTTGGTGTTATCAGCAGCACGCTCTAACCAACAGAGCTAACTGGCCACCCCTTAGCTTATTTTTTCTTATTGGGTTAAATGAACTTGTAAGAGGTGTTTATAAATTAAGACTATGCTTTTTCTTTCATACAGGTACCACATATATTTTCTCAGTTTGTCTTTAACTTTGTTTATAGCAATATTTTTCAGAATTTAATTTCCTCTATGCTTGAATTTGTCAATTCTTTCTTTACAAATTCTGCCTTTGGTATCATAACTTCTCACCCAAAGAATATCAAAAACATTCTTTTATCATTTCTTTGTAAGTACTTTCATGATTTCCACTTTAAAACTTAAATCTTGAATCCAGCTTATACTTAATTGTTCTAATATACAGATTTAAGGTGCATTTTTTCCTCCAAATTGTAAATTAATTACCCAGTAACAATTGTGGAATATTCCAGTTTTTCACCAGTGCTGTGAAAACAGACACTGAATTGATATACACTTCTACGTCTTTTTTTTTCTTTTTTCTGGAGCCAGTAGTAAAAAGTTTTCATTATTTTATCTTTGCAATACATTTTTATATCTAATAGTTATTAGTCTCTTTTTAAAAAATGTCCTGAGTATTCTGTTTTCCTTTATGATGACATATGGAATTATTTCATCAAATAAAAAAAAATCAAAACAGTGCAAACAATAAATAACAAAACTACCTTGCTGAGACTTTGATTTTTAGTAACTTACAGAGTTATGCAACCATCACTTCAATCCAGCTTATTATTATTTTTTAATTCTTGTAAAATATACATAACATGAAATTTGCCATTTTAACCACTTGTGTGCAACTCTGTGGTATTAAGTACATTCCCAGTGTTGTATAGCCATCACCATTATCTCTTCAGACCTTTTTGATCATCCCAAATAGAACTATTTCAGCATCCCATGCCTTCCCTTTCGCCCGTCCCTAGTAATCTCTATTCCACTTTCTCTTTCTATAAATTTGCCTATTCTAGATATAAAAGTCAAATCATACACTATTTGTCCTTTTGTATCTGGCTTATGTCACTTAGCATATCTTCAGGGTTCATCCATGTTGTAGCATGTATCAGAACCTCATTCTTTTTTTGGTTGAGTAATATTTATATATATGTACATCACATTCTATTTTCCATTCTTCTGTTGATGGGCACTTGTGTTGTTTCCACCTTTTGGCTATTGTGAAAATGCTGCTATGAACATTGGTGTACAAGTACCTTTTTGAGACTATAGTTTCAATTAAAAGCTAGTTGCTACCACTACAGACCTATAAGAATGCCCCAAATCCACAGCACTGACAACACCAAATACTGACAAGGAGGTGGATTTTGCATTCTTTGCTGGTGAGGATGCAAAATGGTATAGCCACGTTGGAAGTTTTTTACAAAACTAAACATATTCTTATCATATGAGCTAACAATTGTGCTCCTTAGTATTTACCCAAATGAGTAACATATTATACTCACACAAAACCCTCACATGGATGTTTATAGCAGCTTTATTCATAATTGTCAAAACTTGGAATTAACCAAGATGTCCTTTGGTGGGTGAATGTATAAACTGTGGTACATCCAGACAATGGGATATTTTCCAGCACTAAAGAGAAATGAGTTATCAAACCCTCAAAAAGACATGGAGGAGCCTTAAGTGCATATTTCAAAGTTAAAGAAATCAATCTGGAAAGACTTCATACTGTATGATTTCAACTATTTGACATTCTGGGAAACGCAAATGTGGGGACAGAGTCCCAGAGAGCAGTTTCCAGGCTCTCGACCTCACGCGGAAAGATGCTGGCTCGGGTAGATGGCCATCAGCTGTGACTAATTGGCCATCAGCTGTTACCGGTTAGCCATTAGCCGCTGATATAACTGCCATGGCTGAGCTAGCAAGCGCGGATTGCAGTTAGCACGGCGGATTGCAGTTAGTAAGGGAGGTTTGTTGGCAGAGAAGCAGATGGCGGGTTGCGGATCGTGTGGCTCCTGCTTCCTGTGTCTTCAACCCAGCCGCCAGCGAGAATATAGTGGTATGAATCCCCTATGACTCCGTGGGTGTTCCTTTTTGACCTCACCATATCCTGCGTTCTAGTGCGGGGAGCAGGACCAGAGACCCCGCATAACACCCTGCATGACAGCAAAACTGGTAGAGGAAATGAAAAGATCAATGGTTGTCAGGGGCTCTGAGAGAGGGAGAAATGAATAGATGGAGCACAGGATTTTTAGGGCAATGAAACTATTCTGTATGATGCTATAGTGGTGGATACCTGTCATTACATATTTGTCAAAACCCATAGAATGTACAACACCAAGAGTGAACCCGAATGTAAATTAAGGACATTGGGTGATGTGTCAGTATAGATTTGATGATAACAAACGTTCCACTCTGGTAGGGGATGGTGATAGTGGAGGAGGTTATACCTGTGTGGGGGCCTATGATATTCGGGAACTCTCTATACTTTCTTCTCAAATTTTGCTATGAACCTACAACTACTCTAAAAAATAAAACAAAGCTAGTTGCAGTACATGATATCTTTAAGGCCAATTTTATTTTTTTAAAAATAAGAAAGGTGTGAACTTAACAGTTATTTTTGAAAAGTGAGATTATGGGTACTTGCTTTCTTCTTTTATACATATATTCTATTACAAATACAAGTATCATAAATTACCTGTGCAATCTTTAAAAGGCAGTTTTTTGTATTGGGGGAGATAGTGGTTGTAACACAATCGGATTCCTCATAATCAAAGGATTATCTTGGTCAGAGCTCAACCAACCGGCTCAACAAGACGAAGACTTTCCCGAGAGTCCCTACGGCTCGGTGGCCCGGCCCCGTAAGCTTATGGGAAATGTAGTCCCGAAAACCAATGGACCACTCCTCGGAGGACCCTGGGACGGCGAGCAGTCCCTTTATCTGCGCATGTGCACGGCTGCCAGCGCGCCGGAGGCCGCCCTTCCCCCACCTCTAGCCGCGAGTGGGTGACCGGCCCCGGTTTCCGCGCGTCTTCGCCTCCCCGCGTCCTGACCCAGCCTGGCACTGAGCCACGAGTGGCGACTGTGTCCTTCCAGGTATGAGGGGGGGCAGCCTTGCAGCTCTGGGGGGTTTGGGGGCCGAGGGGAAGTAGATGAGGGGTGGCGTGCTTGCGCGGGGTGGGCACCCAAACTTCGGTGACTCGCTGACGGCGGTGACCCTCGGGATGGCGTCGGGGGACCGCCCGTCGCTCTCCTCAGCGTGGGGTTGACGGGCCTTGTCTGGCCGGACGTACGGGGGCGGGAACAGCGGAGGGGGAGGGCTGCTACGAGTCTCGCCTTCCTCCCTTTGTCCGGAGAAGCGCCTCAGACCCGCGGTGAGGGTCCGGCCGGCCCGGAGAGAGTCCGGAAGTCCGGGCGGGCGCGCGTGTGACTAGGCCCCGGGAGTACTGGGCGAGGCCGGGGGCGGGGCCGGACACACCTGGCAGCGTCCGGATGCCGCGTGCTGTGCCCCCGGGCCTCACGGGGTGGAGGGAGACTTGAAAGCTCCAACAAGTTTCCTGATGCACACGACGACGTGCTGAATAAGAGCTCTGACCTCTTTGCAAGAACCTTTTCAGTTAAGTATTCACCTAATCCACACACCCACCCTGGGACTTCACTAGTACTTATCTCAGTTTCAACAGAAAAGTGGAGGTTCAGAAAGGTGGAGTGCTTTGTCCAGGGTCACACAGCCAGCTGGTACTTTATGTTATATGAATGGTAAATCGTTTTTTATTTACCTTTTGACTTTGTGTAGTGGTAGTTTTTGGCATGCAGGCGTTTTGAATTTTTCTAGTTTAATTTACTACTTTTCCCTATTATGGCACCCAAAAGCCTTCACCACTTTGAGATTATACAGGTTTTCTTATGATTCCCACTGGTACTTTAGAATCACATTTTAAAGAAACTTTCTTATACTTTTATTTTGATTCCATTAATGGTTACATTAAGTTAGGAGGAATGTTAGGTCTTAACTGTAGGTCTTTCCATTTGTTAAAGTCCTCTTGTTTTGCCCCTCCCCCAGTAGTTTATAATCTTCATAAAAGAATTGCATTTTCCTTATGTAACTTTATTCTTATGTAGTTTTTTATTGCTATTGAAAAAGGAATGTTTTTCCATTGTATCATTTTTTTTCTCTTGTATTTGTTGATATTTCCCACTTTAAAATTTTTGTATATTTGATATTTGACCTTTTTCCCTTAATGTAGCTAGTGGTTATCTATGTTTATTGTTAAAGAATAACTTTCTTTAATGTCTGTAGCATCTGTAGTAATGTCTCCTCGATCATTCTTGATATTTGTAATTTGTGTTCTCTTTTTTTCCCTTGGCCACTTTGGCTAGAGGTTTATCAATATTATTAATCTTTTCAAATAACTAACTTTTGGTTTCATTGAATTTCTCTGTTTTTCTGTTTTCAGTTTCATTGATTTCTGCTCTTTCTTATTTTCTTATGCTTGCTTTGGGTTTAATTTACTTTTTTTTTTTTTTTTTACAGCTTCTTAAGATGAAAGTTGAGGTCATTGAAACCTTTCTTCTTTTCTTATAAAAATTGTTTAATGCTGTAACTGTCCCTCTACTGTTGTAGCTAAATTCCTCAAATTTTTATATGTTCTGTTTTTATTTCCATTAAATCCTGTTTTTTTTTAAACTTCCCTCATGACTTCCTTTTTTACCCATTGGTTATGTAGAAGTCTGTTTAATTTCCGTATATTTGGGGATTTTCCAGAGCTCTTTCTGTTACTGATTTTTAGTTGAATTCTGTTTAATTTTGTTTTTTAAAGAATTTACTCTCAAATTTCAATTCTTTAAAACTTGTTGAGGTTTGTTTTATGGTCAATGATATGATTTATTATATGTACCTTAATAACTATTGTGCTGTTGGTGGTGGAGTCTTCTATAAATCATAAATGGGTCATGGTAGTTGATAACTGTGGGTCACTTCTATAGCCTTAATGGTTTTCTATGTGTTTTCTCACTTGCTGAGAAAAAGGGTATTGAAGTCTCTGACTATAATTGTGGATTTATCTATTTTTTCTTTTTCTATCAATCTTTGCTTCTTGTATTTTGAATTTCTTTTGTTAGGTGCCTGTACATCTAGGATTGTTAGTGTCTTCTTGGTGATTTGACACATGCATTATTACGTACTACCACTATCTCCGGTAATCTTCCTTCTGAAGTCTACTTTTTCTGATATTAATATAATCACTCCAGCTTTCTTTTGATTAGTGTTTGCAAGGTATATCTTTTTCATCCTTTTACTTTTGACCCAGCTATGTTTTTATACTTAAAACAGATTGCTAATGTAGAGCACATAGTTTGGTATTGCTTTTTTATTCAATTTGACAACCTCTATCATTTAATTGGTGTGTTTATACCAAGTGTTGATATGGCTGGATTAAAATCTATCATCTTGCTAGTTTTTTTTCTACTTGTCCTATCTGGTCTTTGTTCCTATTTTCCTCTTTTTCCAACTACTTTTGGATTTTGTGGGTATGTTTTATGATTCCATTTTTTCCCTTACTATTGGCTTGTCATTTATACTTCTTTAATTATTTTCAAAATTTTTTTAAAGTAAATTATATTGGGGACTATTGGAGGACAGTGTTTTTCTCCAGGGCCCATCAGTTCCAAGTAGTTGTCCTTCAACCTACTTGTGGAAGGTGCAGCTCACTGGCCCATGTGGGAATCGAACTGGCAACCCTGTTGTTCAGAGCTGTGCTCTAACCAACTGAGCCATCCAGCCACCCTATTTATACTTCTTTTAAAAACATTTTTTTCCTGTGGTTTCTCTAGAGTTTGTGATTAACATATTGAATTAATCACAGTGCACCTTTAAATAACATTATACCGTGTAAAGTAAGATCCTTAAAATAGTGTACTCCAATTTCATCGTCTCATCTTTTGTGCTATTATTTATCTTCATTTTAATCATCCCAGAGATCTTTGTTTCTTTGTGTATATCTAGGTTTCGATCTGGTATCATATGCCTTCTAGCTGAAGAACTTACATAAATATTTCTTACATGTCTACAGTAGTGAATTCTATTTTTGTTTAAATATTTGTAAAGGTTTTTAGTTCACTTTCATTTTTGAGAGATATATTTGCTGGGTATAGAATTCTGGGTTGATAGTTTCTTTTGTTTTTTTTAAACTACTTTAAAGATGTCAGTACATTGTTTTCTGTCTTGTGTATTTTCTGTTGAGAAATTGGCTGTGTTTATCTTGGTTCCTCTGTATATAATGTGTCTGTTTTTACCTCTGGCTGCTTTCAAAACTTGAACTTTGATTTTCAGTGGTTTGAATATGATATATCCACGTGTGTCTTTGTTTTCTTTCGTTTTGTTTTTTTGGTGTTTAGCCTGTTTGGATAAATTACCTGACCTTCTTGGATCTGTGGTTTGATGTCACTCATTATTTCTGGAAAATTCTTGACCATTACGTCTTCAAATACTTCTGTGCCATCCTTTTTTTTTTTCTTTTGGGATTCTGTTGGCCTGTTTATTAGGTCATTTGATATTGTGCCACAGCCCCTGGATAGTTTGTCCTTTTTTTTTTTTCTTCCTTTCACTTTCTCTTTGTATTACAGTTTGGGTAATTCCTTTTGATTTATCTTCAGATTTCCTAAAACTTTTCTCAGCTCTGTTGAGTCTAATAATGAACCAGTTGAAAGTATTCTTTCAACTCAGTTACTGTGCTTTTCTTTTTTAGCATTTCTGGTTGATTTTTTTTTGCAATTTCCCTTTCTTTTGAAATTCCCTATTTGTTCATTCATGTTCAGTTTTTCCATTAAAACCTTTAAACTATAAATCATCGTTATTTTAAATTCTGTTAATTTCATCACTTGATTATTTTTTCTTTTGATACTGGGTGGTCTTACTCCTGCCTTTTCAAATGTTTCATAATGTTTGATTAAAGGTGAGTGCTGCCAGGATGAACCTTTCTGCCCCTTGTGAAGAGGCAAAGTGACTACCCCAGGAGTTGGTGTTTTCCCAGGTGATGTAGAGGAATTTCTAAACAGGTCATTCTAGGAGTTCTGAGACCAGTCAAATTTAATAACAATATCTTCCTTTTTGCTTTATTTCAGGTCTGCCTTCATAGTTCTGTGCCTTTACCCAAAAGCGGCAGAAAATGAACAACTCCCAGGTGAGTTGTTTGTTTATTCCCAATTTTGTTTTTTAGTACATTTGAGGAAGTTTCTAACGATCCAGAAAATGAAACAGAAAAGCACAGATGACTCAAACTCAAGGAAAACATAGTAAGAATAACTGGTCAATACTAGCAGCTGAAAAGCAAATCAAGTTAATTAAGTGTCTTCATTGATTATGAGTACTATTTTCTTGATTCTCTAGCATTAGTTCTGAATTAATTTTATGGACCTTCATTTAGATGGTGGCTTTGACAGCATCTCCAGAAACAATCCAAATTTAAAGGGTTATCAATTTGTTGGTGGTTATTTCATATAGCATTCTTCAGTGCAGTTGCAGGGTTTTATTATGTGTTGTTTGTTTTTCTAATCAGATTAGCATGATGCCAGGGAACTCAGTAAATATCTGGGTGTGTATTTAAATTCTACCCTAACCTCCTCATTGTTACTACTTTTCTCAAGTAACTTCCCAGAGTTTATTTGTACATATTTACAAAGTACATATATAAGATAGTATATTAATCATACTGTTCAGCTTAAATGTGTTTTGTTTTTAATTAATAGACTTTATTTTTTAGAGCAGTTTTGAGTTACAGAAAATTTGAGTGGAAATTACTGATAGTTCCCATATACTCCCTCCCTCTACACACACGCTTTCTCCTATTATTAACATCTTACATTAATGTGATATACCTGTTACAATTAACGAGCCAATATTGACACTTTAATTCAAGTCCATAGATTACATTACAATTCACTCTTGGTTTTATACATCCTATGGGTTTTGACAAACATATAATAAATGTATTCACTATTACAATATCACACAGAATAGTTTCACTGCCCTAAAAGTTCCCTGTGCTCTATTCATTCATTCATCCCTTCCTCTCCCTGAGCCCCTGGCATCCCCAGATCTTTTTACTGTCTCCATAGTTATGCTTTCCCAGAATGTCATATAGTTGGAGTCATACAATATGTAATCTTTTCAGATTGATTTCTTTCACTTACAAATATGCATTTAAGGTTTCTCCATGTCTTTTCATGCTTGATAACTCATTTCTTTAGTACTGAATAATATTCCGTTATATGGATGTACCACCATTTGTCCATTCACCTATTGAAGGGCATCTTGGTTGCTTCCAAGTTTTGGCAATTATGAATAAAGCTTCATATAAACATCGTATGCAAGGTTTTATATGATGTAAAATTAGTTACTCATTTGGATAACTACTAAGGCGCGTAATTGCTAGATCATATATCAAGAGTATGTTTAGTTCTATAAGAAACTGACAAACTGTCTTCCAGAGTGGCTGTACCATTTTGCATTCCCATCATCAACAAGAGTTCCTGTTGCTCCACATCCTTGCCAGCATTTGATGTTGTCAGTGTTATGGATTTTGGCCATTCTAATAGGTGTGTAGCAGTATCTCGTTGTTGTAATTTACAATTCCCTGATGACATGAGGTGGAGCATATTTTCATGTTTATTTGCTACCCGTATATTTTATTTGGTGAGGTGTCTTAAGATTTTTGGCCCATTTTTAAATCAGGGTGATTGTTTTTCTTATTTTTGAGTTTTAAGAGTTCTTTATATATGTGTGTGTATATATATGTGTATATATATATATATATGTGTGTGTGTGTGTATGTATATATATATATACGTATATGTATATATGTATATATATTTTGTGTGTGTGCATAATAGTTCTTTATAGGCTATATGTTTTGCAAAGATTTTTTTCCATCTGTGGTTTGTCTTTTTATTTTCTTGATTGTGTATATTTTTATCATTCAGTAACATGTCTTTAAAGTCTTTCTGTACCAGAGCATAGAGTTTCCTAATTTTTTCCTAATTTTTTATCGCATAATGTAACACAACAGTATTATAAAACTCATTATATGTGTTACAACAGTGTATATAACACGTATACGTTAAAGAATAATAATAAAATGTGCACCCATGTACTTAACCCAGGCTAAGAAATAGAACATTATTTGTTCTTTTATTTATTTATTTGGGTGTCTTTTTAAACACTATTTTTCAATTATAGTTGACATACAATATTAGTTTCAGTGTACAACAGAATGATTAGATATTTATATACCTCACTAAATGATACCCTGATAAGTCTAGTACCCATCTGAAACCATACATAGTTACTATAATATCATTGACTATAGTCCTTATGTTGTACTTTGCATCTCTGTGACTTTTTTTTTTTTAATTACGTGGCGTTTCAGCATTTTTCTTTTTTTTCTTTTTTTTTTTTTAAGATTTTATTGGGGAAGGGGAACAGGACTTTATTGGGAAATAGTGTGTACGTCCAGGCCTTTTTTCCAAGTCAAGTTGTTATCCTTTCAATCTTAGTTGTGGAGGGTGCCGTTCAGCTTCAAGTTGGTGTCCTTTCAGTCTTAGTTGTGGGGGGTGCAGTTCAGCTCCAGGTCCAGTTGCCGTTTTCTAGTTGCAGGGGGCGCAGCCCACCATCCCTTGCGGGAGTCCATCCAGCAACCTTGTGGTTGAGAGGACGCACTCCAACCAACTGAGCCATCCGGAAGCTCAGCGGCAGCTCAAGGTGCTGTGTTCAATCTTAGTTGCAGGGGGCAGAGCCCACCATCCCTTGGGGGACTCGAGGAGTTGAACCAGCCACCTTGTGGTTGAGAGCCCACTGGCCCATGTGGGAATCGAACTGGCAGCCTTTGGAGTTAGGAGCATGGAGCTCTAACCGCTTGAGCCACCAGGCCGGCCCCTCTGTGACTATTTTTATAACTGGGAATTTGTACTTCTTAATCCCTTTCTCCTTTTCCACCCATTACCCCATCAATTTGTTCTCTGTATCTCTGAGTTTGTTTCTCTTTTGTTTGTTCATTTATTTATTTTTTATTTTTATTTTTTAGATTCCACATAAAAGTGAGATCATATGGTATTTGTCTTTCTCTGTCTGACTTATTTCACTTAGGTCTGTCCATGTTGCAAATGGTACTATATCATTGTTTTTTATGTCTGAGTAATATTTCATTGTGTATACATACCATGTCTTCTTTATCCATTCATCTGTGGATAGATACTTAGGTGGCTTCTATACCTTGGCTATGGTAAATAATGCTGCAAAGAACATAGGGGTACATATATCTTTTTGAATTAACGTTTTGGATTTCTTTGGATAAATACCCAAAAGTGGAATTGCTGGGTTATATGTTAGTTTTATTTTTACTTTTTTTGAGGAACCTCCATCCTATTTACCATACTGGTTGCACCAATTTACAGTCCCACCAGCACTGCGTGAGAGTTCCCTTTTCTTCACATCCTCACCAACACTTGTTGTTTGTTGGTTTTTTGATAATAGCCATTCTGACAGGTTTGAAATGATATCTCACTGTGGTTTTAATTTTCATTTCTGTGATGATTAGTGATGTTGAGCACCTTTTCGTATGTCTTTTGGCCACTTGTATGTCCTCTTTGGAAAAATGTCTATTCAGGTCCTCTGCCCATTTTTTAATTGGATTGTTTGGGCTTTCTTGGTGTTAACTTGTATGAGTTCCTTATATATTTTGGATACTAACCCCTCATAAGATGTATCATTGGCGAATATCTTCACCCATCCACTAGGTTTTTTCATTTTGTTGATGGTTTCCTTTGTTGTGCAAAAACTTTTTAGTTTGATATAGTCCCATTTGTTTATTTTTTCTTTTGTTTCCCTTGCCCAGGGAGACATATCCAAATAATTATTGCTAAGAGTGATATCAAAGAGTTTACCTCTGTATGTTTTCTTCTAGTAATTTTATGATTTCAAGTCTTACGTTTATTTAAGTCTTTAATCCATTTTGAGTTTATTTTTGTATATGGTGTAAGAAAGTGGTCTAGTTTCTTTCTTTTTCTTTCTTTTCTTTTCCTTCCTTTCCTTTTTTTCTTTTCTTTTCTTTTTTTTGTATCCAGTTTTCCCATACCATTTATTGGCGAGACTTTAATTACCCCATTGCATATTCTTGATTCCTTTGTCATAGGTTAGTTGACCATATAGGCATTAGTTTATTTCTAGGCTCTCTGTTCTGTTGATGTATGTGTCTGTTTTTATGCTACTACCATGCTGTTTTGATTACTATAGCCTTGAAGTATATTTTGATACCAGGTAGCATGATACCTCCAACTTTGTTCTTTCTCAGTGTTGCTTGAGTTATTTGGGGTCTTTTGTGGTTCCTTATAATTTTAGGATTATTTGTTCCAGTTCTGTGAAAAATGCCATTGGTATTTTGATAGATATTGCATTAAATCTATAGATTGCTTTGGGAAGTATGGACATTTTAACGGTATTAATTGTTCCTATTCATGAGCAAGGTGTATAGCCTTTCATTTATTTGTTTCTTCTTCAGTTTCTTTCTTCAATGTCTTAACCGTTTTCCAAGTACAGGTCTTTTACCTCCTGGGTTAAATTTATTCCTAGGTATTTTGTTCTTTTTGATGCAGTTGTAAATGGGATTGTTTTTTAAATTTCTCTTTCTTATAGTTCATTATTGGTGTATAAAAATGCAATCTATTTCTGAATATTAATTTTGTATCCTGCTACTTTACTGAATTCATTTATTCTAGTAGTTGTTTGGTGGAATCTTTATATAAGGTTCTCTAAATGTAGTTTCATGTCATCTGCAAATAATGACAATTTTACTTCTCCTTTTCCAATTTGGATTCCTTTTTCTTTCTTTTTCTTTCTCTGATTGCTTGGCCAGAACTTCCAATACTATGTTGACTAAAAGTGGTGAAAGTGGACATTCTTGTGTTATTCCTCATCATAAAGGAAAAACTTTCAGCTTTTCACCATTGAATGTGATGTTAGCTGGGGTTTTGTCATGTGTGGCCTTTATTACATTGAGGAATGTCTCCCACTTTACTGAGAATTTTTATAAGTAGATGCTGGATTTTGTCAAATGCTTTTTCTGTATGTATTTATATGATTGTAGGGTTTTTATCCTTCATTTTGTTTATGTGGTGTATCTTGTTAATTCATTTGCGGATATTGAACCAACCTTTCATCACAGGAATAAAACCCACTTTTTAATGTATTACTGAATTTAGTTTGCTAATATTTTGTTGAGGATTTTTGCATCTGTCTTCATCAGAGGATATTAGCCTGCAATTCTCTTTTTGTAGTGTCTTTGTCCGGTTTTGGTATCAGAATAATGCTGGCCTCATAAAATAAGTTTGGGAGCCTTCCATCCTCTTCAGTTTTTGAATTCCTGATTCAATTTTGTTAGTAATAATTGATCTGTTCAGATTCTTTGTTTCTTCCTGATTCATTCTTGGATGGTTGTGTTTCTAGGACTTTATCCATTTCTTCCAGATTTTCTAGTTTGTTGGCATATAACTGTAGTATTTTCTTATAATCCTATATATTTCTGTGGTGTTTGTTGTCACTTCTCATTTCTTATTCTGTTTATTTGGGCCCTCTTTTTTTTCTCGATGAGTCTGGTTAAAGGGTTGTCAATTTTGTTTACCTTTTAAAAGAACCAGCTCTTGGTTTCTGCTATCTTTTCTTTTTCTTTCTTTTTTTTTTTTTCAGACTCTTTCACTTATTTCTGCTGTAATATTTATTATTTCCTTCCTTTTACCCACTTTGGGCTTTGTTTTGTCATCTTTTTCTAGTTGTTTTAGGTGTAAAGTTAGATTATTTGAGGTTTTTCTTGTTTTTTGAAGCAGTCCCGTGTTACTGTGAATTTCCCTCTTTGAATTACTTTGGCTGTGTCCCATCGATTTTGGGTCATTGTGGGGTTTTTATTTATTTTTTTAGGGGTGCGCAGCTCACAGTGACCCATGCAGGGATCGAACCGGCAACCTTGGTGCCACCAGCACCACACTCACCGGCCACCCCAAGGGTCATTGTGTTTTCATTTTCATTTATCTCAAGATATCTTGATTTCTTCTTTGATCTCATTGTTAACCCATTTGTTGTTTAGTAGCATGATATTAACCTCCACCTGTTTGTGTTTTTCAGTTTTCTTCTTGAACTTTATTTCTAATTTATACCAGTGTGATCAGAGAAGATGCCTGATATATTTCAGTCTTCTTAAATTTATTGAGACTTGTTTTGTCACCTAATATGTGGTTCATCCTGGAAAATGTCCCAGGTGCATTTGAAAAGAATGTATATTCTACTGCTTTTGGGTGAAATGTCCTAAAAATATCAGTTAAGTCCATCTGTTCTGATGAGTCATTTAAGACCACTGTTTCCTTGTTGATTTTCTGTCTGGATGATCTATCCATTGTTGTCAGTGGAGCGTTAAAGCACTCTACTACTATTACTGTTTTATCATCAATATCTCGCTTCATGTCTGTCAATATTTGCTTTATATACTTAGTTGCTCCTATGTTGGGTGTGGAGATTTTTCAAGAGTTATAATCTTTTGTTAGATTGATCCCTGTATCATTGTGAAATGTCATTCTTTGTCTTTTGTTACAGATTTTTTTTTAAGTCTATTTTGTCTGATACAAGTATTGCTACCCCAACTTTTTTTTTTTGCATGAAATATCTTTTTCCATCCTTCTTCAATCTGTGTGTGTCTTTGTATCTAAAGTGGGTGGGTCTCTTATAGGCAGCATATGTACAACTCTTGCGTTTTTGTTGTTTTTTTTAATCCATTCAGCTACTCTGTGTCTTTTGATTGGAACATTTGGTCTATTTACATTTAAAGTAATTATTAATAAGTATGTAGTTATTACCATTTTATTGTTTGTTTTCTGATTGTAGTTCTCTGTTCATTTCTTATTCTCTTGCTCTGTCGTATGTTGATGACTTTCTGTAGTGTTATGATTGGGTTTCTTTTTAGTTCTTGTATATCTCTGCTAGATTTTTGGTTTGTGGTTACCATGTACTTCATATATACCAAGTTATGTTTTTATCAGTCTATTTTAAGTTGATGGTCGTATAAATTCAAACACATTCTAAAATCACTACAATTTTTACTCACCTTTTGTTTTGTCATTATTTTTCTCCTCTTTTTTTTGTGTGTGTATGATTGTGTGTATTCCTTAATTTATTATTGTAATTACATGTGATTTTCCTAATTTGCTTTTTAACATTTGTACCAGCTTTATAGTTGGTTGATCCATTGCTTTTACTAAGTGTTTGCCTTTGACAGTGAGAACTTTTTTCTTCCTATGTTTTATTCATATTTTTTATCTTCTTAAAGAAGTCCCTCTAACATTTCTTGTAATACCAGTTTGATGATGATGAATTCCTGTAGCTTTTTCTTGTCTGGGAAGCTCTTTCTCTCTCCTTCAATTCTAAATGATAGTTTTGCTGCATCCAGTAATATTGGTTATGGGTCCTTGCTTCTTATCACTCTGAATATTTCTTGCCAATCCCTTTCTGGCCTGCAAACTTTCTGTTGAGAAATCAGCTAACATTCTTATGGGAGCTCCCTTGTAGGTAAACTAACTGTTTTTCTCTTGCTGCTTTCAAGATTCTCTCTTTGTCTTTAACCTGTGGCATTTTAATTATGATGTGCCTTGGTGTGTGTCTCTTTGGCTTCATCTTGTTTGGGACTCTCTGCACCTCCTGGATTTGCATGTCTATTTCCTTCTTCAGTTTAGGGAAGTTTTCTGTCATTATTTCTTCAGATAGTTTTTCTATTCCCTGTGCTCTCTCTCTTCTCCTGATGGTACCCCTGTGATGCAAATGTTAGTATGCTTGATGTTGTCCCAGAGGTCCCTTAAATTATCCTCTTTTTTAAAAATTGTTTTTCGTTATGCTGTTATGATTGTGTGTTTTCCCTACCATGTCTTCCAAGAGCTTCTGCTGCTTCCAATTTGCTGTTGATTCCATCTAATATATTCTTAATTTCAGTTATTGTATCCTTTATTTCTGACTGATTTTTTTTTTATGCTGTCTCCTTTTTTATGTTCTGTCTTTCTCTTTTGAAGTTCTCACTGAGTTAATCTATTTTATTCCCTAAGTTCATGGAACATCCTTGTAACTAGTGTTTTGAACTCTGTATCTGGTAGATTGCTTGTTTCCATTTTGTTTACTTGGAGTTTTGTTCCATTCTTTCATTTGGGACATGTGTCTTTGTCTCTTCATTTTTGCTGATGCCCTGTGTTTGTTTCAATGTATTAGGTAGATCTGCAATGTGTCCTTGTCTTGATAGAGTGGTCTTATGTAGAAGGCGTCCTTTGGAGCTCACTGGCACAGTTTCTTTGGTCACCTGAGTCAGGTGTTCCAGGATTGTACCATGTCTGAGTCGTGTGTGTCCTCCTGCTGTAGTTAAGCCTCAATGGTTATTGGCACATCAGTAGGTGGTGTTGATCCCCAGGCTCACTGGCTGTGAGGGCTGGCTGTGACTACAACAGATAATTTGTTGTGTGTGGGCTGACCCCACAGAGCAGAAGTCACCCAGCCAAATCCACCCTTCAGATGTGTCATTTATAGAACTGGTTGGGTGGTGCTCTGGTGCTCAGATGAAGCCAGCCACCAGGTGTAATAGTTCTGGAACCTCTTGTGAGGGTCTCCAGTGCAGGCCAAGTTAGCTGCCACTTGTGCCAAGCGTGGGACTTCTTGGTAGGAGCTACAAAGTGATCTACAGTTGATTGCTGCTTGTTCTGGGCTTAGAGGCACTTGGGAGAGACTACAGTATGAACCGAGGATGGCTGCCACTTATACTGGGCTTGGGACTCTTTGGTGGGCACCATGATGAAGCCAGCCGCCACAGCCAGTGCTAGGCTTGTGCTTGCTTAGTTGAAGCTATATTCCAGGCCAAGACTGGCTGCCACTTATGCCAGGCTTGTGATCAGCTGATGGGAGTTACAATGAAAGTTGAAACCAATCACCACTTGTGCTAGACATGGGGCCACTTAAGAGCTACAATGCACGCTAAGGCCAGCCACTGCTTATTTGGTGTTTTTGGACCTTGGAGAGATTTTGGGAAAGTTCATAGTGTAAGCCCAAACAAGCTACTTGTGTGGAGGAGCTGCTGGAAGAGGCTAGGGCTGCTGGGCCTGTTGGGTGGGGCAGGGTCTCAAGGAACCACCACGGTGGGGTGTAGGGTGTTAGACAGATTAATGGAGAGTACAGATTTGGCACCTGCCTGCTTTGATCTGGCTGGGTGGGAGGGAGTTCAACAGAGGAACAGTGGTGCCTACCAGCATCTCTGTCCCCAAAGAAGTTGCCCCGACCCCAGCCCTTCCAGTCCTTGTCCTGAATTTTGTCCATTTAATTCCTCCCTGTATGTCACTTTCTGAGCTATTACCCCCGCACTGGAGCTTAGATTGAGTGAGTTTGTGAGCAGTTGAGTCTGTGCACAGGTCCTTTAAGACCCGCAGTGCTTTGGTCTCTAGCAGCCTTTTGTCTTTCTCAGATGCAATCCCTGCCAGTTTTCACAGCCAGATGTTATGGGGACTCCTCTTCCTGCCACTGATACCCTGGGTTGAGGAGCCGAGTGTGGGACTGGGACCCCTCAGTCCTCAGGGCAGACCTCAGTGGCCGAGATAGCCCACCTGATTCTTATTCACCACACCATAGATGTGGGACCTGTCTGTTCCACATCTCTGCCCATCCTACCAGTCTGTGCATGGCTTCTTTTTTATGTCCTTAGTTATAGGAATTCTATTCAGCTAGTCTTCAGGTGGTTCTCAATGATGGTTCTGTAATTTTAGTGTGGTTGTGAGAGGAGGCAAGCGCAGAGTTTACCTGCTCCGCTATCTTGACCGTAAGTCCCATTGTCCATTATCTGTTCTTTATGATACATTCTCTGATTGAATACTCCTAGTAGGTAGCCACTATTTTTGTTAATCATTCTCTTAATATTTCTTAAAGATTTTAACACTTCGGTATGTATCTCTAATATAAAACTCAATTTTGAAAAACTATAACTGGAGTTTATATTGCCTTTTTTTGCATATTTTTCTGATTGGTGTAGGCTTTTTTTCTTCCAGACATGAAAAATCTGAAAGATGTCCTTTCTTGCACCCATGCTCCCTTTATCAAGACTCAGGGTTTTTGTCTTGTTTTTTTCAAGTTACATTAGCCACTGTTTGCTAAAGAGAGGCAAAACTATGCATGCATTGCTGGTGCTGATACCGTCTTACTGGGAGCAAGAAACATAGCAAAAATTATCAAGCAAACACAAATCTAGTTGTGTCTAGAAATTTTGTCAGTGTTAGACAACAGCTTCTAGGAGATGAGCTGAATAGAGTCTCTGGGTCATAATGTGGCTTCAGCTTTTCTGAGGGTTTAAAAAAATAACATTTGGAGCAGTCATTGTCTGGTAGAAGTCATTGGCAAAGTTGTAAGAAACACAGGAAAACATAAGGTTGGGCCATCTGGCAGGGTCAAAGTGTGGATCGGTTATTGAATGTCTGGCAGGAATATAGAGTGAGTGGGCTCCTCTCTATTCTCTGCTTCTTAGCTCACTAGTCAACTGCCAACTCTCAGGAGTAGATCAAAGTGGAACACTTCTGTGAGTAGAAATGAGTGTCCTCATCTGATCCAGGGCAGCCTGGTGTGCAGGGGACAGAGAGAGACCGTCAGCACATGCTCAAGATAAACCAAACCAAGTACAGATAAGAATCTGGGTCAGGCTTACCCAAGCATTATGCCCTCAAGTTTAAAAG
The DNA here is from genome assembly GCF_057876585.1 of Rhinolophus sinicus. NCBI lineage: Eukaryota > Metazoa > Chordata > Mammalia > Chiroptera > Rhinolophidae > Rhinolophus > Rhinolophus sinicus. Next base: position 60,117,811 of record NC_142508.1, on the reverse strand, counting down.
GTGATACAATACTTGTAGTCATCTTATTGAAGACAGCTCTCAAAATGCCTACTTTTGAATCAATTCCAGCCTGTACAACAAGCAATTTGGTATCAGTAGAGAATCACTGCCATCCTGCATCTCCTTCAAACCCTTCCTAGGATTTCCTTCAGCTCTCAGATTGATCTTTTGTTTACCCCTTCCCATGTCCTTGTCATTTTGGATTACTATCGTTTTATTGGAGCACGTTGTTCAGTAACTTCTTGAGAAAAGGTATGTGAGAAATACATCCTCCTCCCCCCACTCCTGTTCAAGCCGTTGTTTTTCTCAGTCTAGTTGTGTAGGACACAGCTCCCTGGCCCAGGCTGGTATTAGGAGCCTTGCACTCCCCCTCCTCCCCCCACTGAGGCAGTGGGTCGCCAGTCGTCAGTTGGCTACTCACAATGGCTGCCAGCCACTCACTGGCCACTGGCCGCTCACGGTAGCCCGCGGCAGCTCATGGCAGCCCATGGCAGCTTACGCCAACCTCTGACTGCTTGTGGCAGCCCAGCTCCAGGGAGAGCTGTTGTTCACAGTCTTAGCTGTAGAGGGCGCAGCTCACTGGCTCATGTGGGAATCGAACTGGTGACCTCAGTGTTAGGATCACAGTGCTCTAACCACCTGAGCCACCGGGCTAGCCCTACATTCTTTTTTTTTTTTTTTTTTTTTAAAGATTTTATTGGGGAAGGGGAACAGGACTTTATTGGGGAACAGTGTGTACTTCCAGGACTTTTTTTTTTTTTTTTTTTTTACGGATTACTTTATTCAGGAAAAAAAAAAACAGCAACAAAAGGAGAAGACAAACAAAAATCCTGGTCATTTGCAGTATCTATCAGCTTTCAATTTGGCTCTCCTGTCCAGAAGTGTTTCATGCAAAAATCCATCTTTCCGGGCCTTTTTAAGAATTTTACTGTCTTCTTTGCTTATTTTAAGTTTTTGGTCTTGGAAGCTCTGAAATTTCTTTACATAATTGATTTCACACTGTTTAACATTTCCTTTGTCTTCTTCTGGAATATCATCTTTTTTCTTAGTTTCTCTTTCAGCACAGGACCTAATCTTTATCATTTCTTCTTTTCCTGCTGTTTTACTTTTTGCTTCTATGTCACCTGCTTCATTGCATCTAGTAAAGCAACTATTTGAGGCCAATAAAGCCATTTTCCCATCTTGAAAGACGGGTTCCCATTGTTCTCTTGGTCCAGTTGCATCTGAACGCCCAACAACAAGTCCATCTGAATTGATACCAAGGTATTTTCCATAGCCAGATTTCAGGGCAATTCTGGAATCAGATAATTTGACAGCTGTAAACTTCTCTGGAGGACTAGGGCCCTCATCAACTTCTTTGTGTGGTGCTCCTAGTGTAAAAAGTCCATTGTCAAGTGCGTGTATGTAGGTTCCTTTATCCATTTCAATTGCTGTGGTTCCTGAAATTTCACCAAAGTTTGTAACTGTCCACCAGATTCCAACAATATCAAGTTGGGTCTCTTCATCATCTCTTTTTCTCTTCTTTGCTCTTTTTTTTTCTTACTCTTAGCCTTGGTTCCCTTGAGCACGAGTTTGGTGGACTTCACATAGGAGTATTCGGCCATGATTCTCGTGACACTTCTGTACAAAGAGATGCGAGCTGGCTCAGGATAAAATACCTCGACTGGGGCAGGAAGGGCAAGGGAGGCAGGCAAGTGGAGACGGAGCGCGGACTCCCTGAAAGCAAACGCAACAGTAGCAGTGGAAGTGTCTTTCCATAAGCCCTGGTCTTCTTCGCCCGAGTGTTGAGTCCCAGATCCTTTTTTTTTTTTTTTTTTCCAAGTCAAGTTGTCCTTTCAATCTTAGTTGTGGAGGGTGCCGTTCAGCTTCAAGTTGTTGTCCTTTCAGTCTTAGTTGTGGAGGGCGCAGCTCAACTCCAGGTCCAGTTGCAGTTTCTAGTTGCAGGGGGCGCAGCCCACCATCCCTTGCGGGAGTTGAACCGCCAACCTTGTGGTTGAGAGGATGCGCTCCAACCAACTGAGCCATCCGGGAGCTCAGCGGCAGCTCAGCTCAAGGTGCCATGTTCAATCTTAGTCGCAGGGGGCGCTGCCCACCATCCCTTGGGGGACTCGAGGAGTTGAACCGGCAACCTTGTTGAGAGCCCACTGGCCCATGTGGGAATCGAACCGGCAGCCTTCGGAGTTAGGAGCATGGAGCTCTAACCAGCTGAGCCACCGGGCCGGCCCCCTACATTTTTTGTTTTTTTGAGACTTGGAATTTCTGAAAATGTCTTCATTCTGTTTTGATATCTGATTGATAGATGGTATGAATGGATTTGTCCAGTCCTTACTTTGGCTTAGCTTCTGTCCGTTTTTGCTCATGTAATTTGAAGCTATGTGATTGAGCGCATACATTTATTGAGTGTATGCACATTTATGCTTGTTCTATCTTCCTAATGGATTTACCCTTCTATCATTTTGGAATGTCATTCTTTATCTCTAGTTATAGTAGCTATCTGATATAAATACAGCCATACTTGCCTTTTTATGATCAGCGTTTTTATGGTATATTTTTTTCCATTCTTTTTGTTTCAACCTTTTTATGTTCTTAAATTTATAGGGTATTTCCTCTAAGCAGCATCTAGTTGAATCATGTTTTTTTTTTTAAATCAAGCCTGACAGTTTCTTTTGATTTTTATTTTTCTTTATAAGTAATTTAATTATAGGCACAGTTGGATTGAAGTATGTCATCTTGCTATTTTTTTTTAAACTTTTATTTAAGTGAGTTTTTCCAGGAACCATCAGCTCCAAGTCAAGTAGTTGTTTCAACTGAGTTGTGGAGGGCGCAGCTCGCAGTGGCCCATGTGGGGATGGAACCGGCAACCTTGTTGTTAAGAGCACCACGCTCTAACCAACTCAGCTAACTGGCTGCCTCTCTTTTATTTTTTTAAGTGGTTGTTCTAGGAATTATAGTTTATATTCTTTACTGATCATCTTGAAGTAATATTATACCACCTCAGTACAATCCAAGAATACTATGTATATAGTATAGCAGTGAATTCTTGCAGCTTTTGTTTATCTGTATGTGCTTTTAATTTTCCCTTCATTTTGAAAAATATTTTCCCTAGGTATAGAATTCTAGCGTTTTTTGTTTTGGTTTCTTTTTTTCTTTCAATATTTTAAGATGGCATTCTGCTTTTCTCTCACTTCACTGGTTTCTATTAATAAATAAGCCTTCATTTTTATAGTTGTACCCTAAAGGTGATGTATCTTTTTCTTCTGGCCACTTTTATTTAGTTATTTTTTTGTATGCTGAAGGGTTTTTTTTAGTTTTGACCATATATGTGTGTTCATACAATATGCATTTGTGGGGGTTTTTTTTCTGTTTTTTTGTTTTGTTTTGTTTTGTTTTTAGTTTCAGGTATACAAAACAATGTAATAGTTAGTCTAAACATTTCACCCCTCACAAAGTGATAACCCCCCTTCCCCAATCTATTACCCCTCTGACATCGTATATAGCTGTTACAGTTCCATTGACTCTATTCCCTATACTGTACTCCATATTCCATGACTATATATATATTAAATTATAGTTGACATTCAATATTATTTAGCTTCAGCTTCAGGTGTACAGCGCAGTGGTCAGGAATCTACACTATCCATGAAGTGGTGGCCAGTTTTTAAAATATCTTTTTCTCTGGCATTTAGCAATTTGAATATGATGTATCTTTCTATTTATTCTGCATGATGGACTTTTTTTGAGTTTTTTAGGTTTATGGTCAATGCCTTTTACCAGATTTGGAAAATTCTCAGGTGTTCTTCAAATATTTTATCCCATTCTTTATTATTCTCTGGGACTATACATTATCATTTTTTGTTTTTTCTTTCATCATTATAGGTAATGATGCATTCGACTTTTTATTCATGTCTCACATCTCTTATGTTTTATTTCTTCCCCCAGTGCTTCAGCTTGTGTATCTTCTATCGAACTGTCTTCAAATTCATAATTCTTGTCTTCTGTCCAGTTGCTATTAAGTCTATACAATGAGCTTTTTATTTCAGGTACTACATTTTGCAGTTCTGGATTATCCATTTTCTTCGTTTTTGTAGATTCTGGTTTTTTGTTGAACTATTCTTATGTTTTCATTCACATTGTCCTTTTTTTCTCTGGATTACCTACTACTTTACAGTTAATCTGAAGGCTTTGTGTGCCAATCCTAATACTTGGTCTATCTCTACATCTGTTTTTGAGCTGTCTACCTCTTGATAGTGTCTTTGTTTTTTGCTTTTTCACATGTCTAGTAATTTTTGTTTGTATTATGCTGGATATGTTGTATAACTCCCTCTAAAGAATGCTAAGTTTTGTTCTGCCAATAATTTAACTGCCTGGAGGAACAAAACTGTTGCTCTCTGCTAGTCCTTCTGGAGCCTTGCCCTCCAACTGCACATATTAGAAACCAACCAGAGATCTGAGGTGAATTTTTATGCAGAATTTTAGAACTCCCTCTCTGTGGCTTCCTTATCTCCCATTACGCTGCTCCCAAAGCCCAGTTGCTTTGCAGACCCAAATGCCAGTTTTTATTTTTTAAATTGATTCCATGTAGCAATACTGTCACTTTCTGCTTAGGCTCTGTTTGTGCCATGGTTTAAAATACTTTTATGGACACTTTTGCTGGATATAGAATTCAAAGTTGATTTTTTTTCTTTCAGCACTTTCATCATCAGTGTGAATGTGGAGCACACCCTTCTTTCACTAATTTTAGCTCTACAATGGTCGCTCTCCAATGCCTGCAAATTGTTTCATTTATTTTGTCCAGCTTTTATTGTTTTTCCTTAGAATTTTGAAGTCATTGCTTTGTAGTGTTGTAGCGAAGGCGTCCAAAGGCCTATCTACTTATCAGGATGTAACCTGTTCCATTCTCTCCTGAAACTTGTAGGCTTTTTTCTTTGTCCCCTGTGTCCTACAATTTTTTGGTAATTTGCTTTTTCCTTACATTTTGCCTGATAGTCCATAAGATAGTTTTTGTTCTTTACTTACGTTTTTTTATTTGATTTTGTGAAGTGTGAAAATGTACAGAAACACAAATAAGAGAATACTAGGTTGAGCTATATAAAATTGCCAGATTTATATGTCAAAACAGTTGAATGTCATCAATTTCAGTATGGTTCAACTTAATGACTATCAACCTGTTACACCATCCAGTAATCAATACTTACCATCTTATGTCGTTCTACACATTATGTACATTGAAGTTTTTTTTCTTTGTGTTACACAGTTCATACATGAATTCTATTTCTGTTGTGGATCTGCCCTTCCTAGTGTGTTGTCACTCTTGGTATTAGGTCACTTAACTCTGCTAAAATCTTCTTGATTATTAAAACCAGTCTCCCCACCTTAGAGGTTGCTAATGTTAAAAGTTTTGTGTGGGTGTATCCAATCCTCTTTTTTAATACTTTTGTATGTACTAAGTAGAATTTATCATATATATTAAATATATGTATTTAGAATTCTGTTTTAATTAATAACATTATTCTGCAAACTTTTCAGTGCCTTGTGAGACTAAGTTTGCTTGTTGTAAAGAGTATGTTGATTTCTTTTTTTTTAACTTCTCTGAGGGTCTTAATCTTGTATTAAACATTTACTCCATTCTATTTTGATTACTGATTTTCTTGACCCACCTTTCTTCTTCTTCTGGTCTGTCAGAATATATTTCCATCCTTTTAAAAGTTTATCTTACTCTTTCAGTGCTTATTTAAATGTATGTTTGAAACGAAGTTTAATCACGATTTATATTTTCCTCAGAGTACTTTCTGCCACAACTTTCAAGTTGCTGGCACCTAAAAATTAGTTTCAGCTTATTTACACCTCTTCTTCCCTATCCCATATATACTTATTTTAACAACATATTTTGCTGATTTGCTCCCCATTGCTTTTTGCATTCAACTGATTTGTGGTAGGTTATTTTATTTATTTATTTATTTATGTACATCCTTTGATAGTAGTAATAATACCTAGCATACAACATTTATTGTTTAGTAGTCATCATTTCAGATTGTCTAACTGTGGTCCATGGACCAAATGGCCTGCTGCCTTGCTACAAATGGTTTTTAGTATTAGCATTTAGTATTTGGTGTTAGTATTTCGTATTTGGTATTGATCTCAGGCACAGATGACCCATCACCTGCATTCTCTGCTCCGCTGCCAAGTGGCTAACGACTCTTGTAGGATGCCATGAAATGATGCTGATTGGGTTCCCTGCAACATTTTTAAATGGTTGGGGAAAAATCAAAGGAAGAATAGTGTTTTATGATGTGACAATTATATGAAATTCAGATTTCTGTGTCCATAATCAAGTTTTTTGGAACACAGCTATGCACACTTGTTTATACATTGTCTGTGTCGGCTTTTATGTACAATGGCTGAGTTGATTAGTTGTAGTGGAGACTACATATGACCTGCAAAACCTGAAGCATTTACTAATTGACCCTTTATAGAAAAACTTCTCCTAGAACTCACACTCTAGTCTTTTCAGCATTTTGAAGATATTCTGTGATTTTTGTGGCTTTCATTGTTTCTGTTTAAAAGTCAGTTGTCCGTTTTACTGTTTTGTCTCTGAAGGCAATGCATATTTTTTCCTCTGGGAGATTTAGCAGTTTTATTATGATGTGCCCAAGTGTGGTGTTCTCTGTATTTATTTTTCTTGGGAGCAGTGGTGTTTCTGTAGTCTGATATGAGCTGTCCTGGAAAATTTTAAGGTATTATCTCTTCAAGTATTATTTCTGTTGTATTTTGCCTCCCCTATTTGGATTCCAGTTGCAAGTATGTTAGACCTTTTTAGTTTGTCCCACAAGCAGAGTGAAATAAGTGCAACAAGAGAGATACAAAAAAAGTACTCCAGGGTTTAAAAGAGAGCAGGACTCAAAATCGAATATGTGATCTAAGTGGGAACATCTTTGCATAGTGAGGGGAGCCATGGGAAAAGGGGATGAAAATGAAATTTGGATGATGTTGAAAACTGGGCTAGTCATTAGTTTATTGAAATAAATAATAGGTAACCATTTCTAGTTATGTAGAGCTTTACATTAGGGAAATTGTTAGTTTTATGATGTGTGGTAATAGAATAAGAGGAAAAAGAAATAAGAGTTAGGAAGCCTTTGTAATAGCTGGGGTGGCTGTGGAAATAGGAAGCAAAGGAAAGACTTGAGCGGTGCCTATCTCGGTGAAGACTGATCTTGGTCTTTGTGTCCCTAGTACTTACTTTATTCCCTAGAAAATTTCCTAGTGATCCTGTTTTTTGAACTATAATTTCAGAAGTGATCTGAAAATGGAGAATAAATATTTAGTATTGGGAAAATCATGACTCTAAAATTGTTGACCCCCATGGTATTGATCTCAGGCACAGATGACCCATCACCTGCATTTTCTGCTCCCGGGCCAAGTGGCTAAAGATTCTGATAAGATGTATGAAATAATGCTAATTAGGTTACCTGCAATTTTGTACACTACAACTCCTCTCACTTCCTGTAACTTTTCCTGAGGCTTGGAGTTATGAGTGGGAAGTGGTGGAAAGTTATTGAGGCAAGGTTTTGAAGATGGCGACAAGTGTAATCTAGATTTTGGAGGTATGTAATCTTAGAGGGGCAATGACAATTTGGAAGAAGTAGGAGGGGTTAAGAAATTGGAAGTCATAACTGAAGATGAAAGATACAGAGGGTGCCAAAAAAGTGTATACACATTTTAAGAAAGGAAAACTGTATTAAAGTTGTAATACTCAATATATACCGATAACAAAACATGGATACAAGTCATGTTTGACTTCTGCAATTACAAGAGGTTCTCAAAGTGGTTACCATCAGCATCCAGACACTTCTGATTACGGCGAACTACTGCTTGAGCAGCATTGACCAAAGTGTCCACTTGTATACATTTTTTTGGCACCCCTGGTATATAGATTCAAAAGAGAGAGAATGTGAATAGGTAAAAAAGGATTCGTATACTCAGAAGTAAATTTAGAGGTGAATGTTTCAAATGTATAATAGTTGGAAGAGTTGAGGAGGGTGTGTTAAAAATGGTCTGCTCTGGGTGTCAGATATGCTAGGTACACCTCTCTAGTCATGGCCATAGAATTTCTGCCCAGAACACCAAATTCATTCCAGATTGAAACTGCATCTGTCATGACAGAAGCAAGTGTTTGAAGTCATTCATGTTTGATATCTCTTTTAATGCTGTGCTATCAGAATTGTTTTATCTATAATTTTTGGAGCAGTGTTTTTGTTTGTATAAAGTATAGAAAACAGCATTATGAGAAGTATTTTCGTATTTGATGGTTGAGTCATTTCTAAATCAATGTAAATTGAGCCACAGGTTTACACCCTTGTTGGTCTGACAGGATGCAAAAGTTCTTAGTGTACTTACCATGTGGCAACGTGGTGTGGATGGTTTTGAAAGTTATCAAATGGGCTTCATTTTTTTTCTCATAACGTCTTTTTGGTTTTGATTAAAATTAACCAGCCTAAAATAACCAGTATCTCTAACGAGGCATATTTTGTGGTGGCAAACTCTACTCCCCTTTGCAGGTATCTCGTATGCTTATGCTAAGAGATAGTATCATTCTCGTGCTCTGAACCTCTCTTGAAGTATTAATAAAGTGCTGGAATTCCCTTGTTGCATAACCCACTTGTTCATCCCTTTTACCCTCAGCTATTATTTCTCCTTATCTCCGTTTGTCATTATCTTTACCCAAACTTTTCCACCCTAGGAAGGGACATCAGGGTTACCATGGTGTTGGTCTAGATTGCTGGCAGCAGTACTCGTCGAAGAAGTGCTTCCCCCGCAGTCCATTCCCACTCGTGTAGTGCAGGATTCTTGACCACTAGACAACACCACGGCATTCACTGTCAGCTCCAACTTCGCCAAATGCGGTAGAGGCACAGTCCACCCCATCAGGTCCTTAGCAATTCTGACAGATTTAAAGGAATAGTTAGTTTCTTGCTTAGGAATCATCCCTGCTTCCGGCACCCACTGTTGCAGACCTAGTGCTGGCACCAGTGGGTCAGGTAGGAAAAAAGACAGTTGAGGTGCTGTGGGGAAGAATTATATAGTTACCAGCATCCATCCCACCCCCGCTTTCCCAAATCCCCAGAAAAGCAGAGGAATCTATCCAGTAGGGACCCTCCCTTAACCCCCTCATGCCTTTATATCCCTCCATTTTAAACAGCAAATGTTTCAAATGCCCATTCGGTTTTCTATTAAACAGTACTCTGTGGATGATATGCAGCGTGGTGTGTCCATCTGATGTGATGGCTCGGGGACCACTGTTTAACATGAGGAGCTGTAAAGTTTCTTCCTTGGTCCAAAGCAATGTAAGTTGGTGGTCCAAACTGGTACAGCATTTTGTGTTCCAATCCTTTAATAATACTGGGGGTGCCAAAAAAAATGTATACACATGACTTGTGCTCATCTTTTGTTAAATTGGTATATATTACAATTTTAATAGTTTTTTCCTTTCTTAAAGTGTGTATACATTTTTTTGGCACCCTCTGTGTTTTGGAGCATTTGCATCTACTCCCAGGTCTGCCAGGCCCAGTCTGAAGCCTGTGTATTCCCGGCAGGATCCATTTGTCCCCCGGGCTCCCAGCGTCAGTCTGACTTGCTGGCTGTGCTCAAGGCCTTTGCACTAGGGGATCTGCCACGTGCCAGCTGCCGTCTCCGTCTCTGCGGTTCTGGTTGGCATCGTGTGCCTCAGAGGGTGCAAAAGGACTTGGGCTAGGTTCAGCCCCTCTCTGCACTAGTGCAGCACCCCCATGTCTGCTTATTTTATGGACCCAGGTGTGCACCTCAAGCGAGCACACGGGGCTGTCTGCTTGTTGATTCCAGTCACCTTCCAAGATTCAAAGGGAGTTCTGATGGGCAGTAATGTGTCCTGCTTTATTCACACCACTTGTGTCCGTAGTGGTTTCCACAGGGCCATGCCCCATACAGACACCCCTGTAATAGGCCAGGTTTCCATTGCTCTCCAGCCTGACCATATGGCCAGGGCATTGGCCACTACCCGTGAGACAGTTAAAAGGCAAACCTAGGGGCTTTACCACTGTTCAATTCTTTCATCACTGCTGGGCACACAGCATGCTGTTCAGCCCACTGAGCTGATTTGTTTGTACCTTCTTCCATTAGGGTGGTGGCTTTCCAAACAGGGTGCTGTCCACTCACCATGGAACTGCTGTCCACAAACCAAGCAGCGGTTGGTCAGTCGCGGGCTCTTTATAGGGTACTGTCCACGAGTCAGCTCCTGCTTCCCTCCAGAGTCAGTCCTAGGGCAAAAGAGGCCCCCGGCTTGTGAGGTTCTCCTTGTGTTCCCCAGGCAGCATGGTCCTATGTAAACCATTTCCATTTGATTACGGAACTCTACTGGGCACTGCCATCCCCAGTAGCGTTCCTCTGACCTCACCCAAGGCACTGTAGTTCTGATTTCAAGATCGTTTTATGTCTTTCAGTCTTAGAGGCAGCTTCAGTCAATAGCAAGGTAGTAAACATTCCTCTAAAATGGAAATTCTCAAGTCCAAGAGACCAGTAGTTTCCACTAGGAAGCACTCACTAAAGCCCCAGTATACGCCGCACATAGGACTAGGGCACAGAAAATCTGTCCCCGCCGGCATTCCGGCTTCCATGATACGCTGGGGCTCAGGGCAGTAGTACTGGTTCCCACTTAGCATGTCCAGTTAACAGTACTTGAAGGGCAGATGTGCATGCCTTGTGCTGTACAATATTAGGTGGGGGAAATGTGTCCCAGTCAGATGCAGTGTCCATCCCCACAGTACAATCCGGTAAGAAATGCACCACTTCATATGAAGCCTGATCACACTTACCAGTTGTTCTACAAAACTTTCCCCTGAATTCCCATGGTGCTTACATTCCTAACTGGAGCCTCCATTAGGACTTCCTCAGCCGGTTTCATTGTTACAGTACTGGGGAGGGGAAGTGTTCCCGGCCATACGTAATTCCCATGAAACACTCAGGTCAAGGAGACACAGCTTCTTTACAGAATAGCTTCTTAAACACTCTGACTTGCATGATCCTATCAGCCATTAGACTTTCACCTTCTCTTAGTCTAATTGTAGTGCAAATCCGGGCTGCACCAGTGGGTTTGTACCACAGTTCCTGGGACTCCCATTTCAAGAAGTCCTAGAAACTTCTCCATCCCCCGACGATTTTACTCACAGTTGTGCAAAAGGCTTTGGGTCGCCAGCAAAGAGTCAAGCCAGGGGACCCAGGTCCTTTTGTTCAACATTACTAGATTAATCGATCTAACCACTGCCCCAAGAGTTTGCTGGTCAGGGTTTTCATTGTAATTTCTGTCTTCCAGCTTCAAAAATTGCTCCAAACGGATAAATTGGAGCAGGCTTGTTTGGGGCCATTTAATGTTGGTGGACCAATAGGAGGTACCTTTGGCACGCCAAAACTTAAGTTTTGACCCATCAGTGTCTTTTTAATTCATCCCATTTCTTAATAAGCAACTAAAGATTTACACCTTTTTCTTATTAGCCTGCATTTGTTTATGTATCAAGTGGACCAAGTCCCTAGGAGTTGGATCCATCTCTAAATTCCATGACTAACTTTTACCTTTAGTAACTGATCCCAGCACAGCTGCTGCTCCATACCACCCGTGACCATGTGGCCACCCAGGAAGCAGAGGTTCTCATCCCTGACCCTTCTTTCCCTTTTCCCAAACCACATGTTTTGTGACCCAGGGGACACCAACTTAAGATTCCTGGAGGGACAGGAGTGAGAGAGGGAAGAATGAGAAGGAGGGGGAGAGGGGAGGGAGGAGAGAATCAAGTGGGGGACAGAGGAACAGGGGAGACAAAGAAGGGGGAGAGAGAGGAGAGAAAGTGAGAAAGAGAAGAGAGTGAAATGAGAGGGAGCGAGAGAAGGGGGGAGAGAGAGACAGACAAAGGTGGGGAGAGAAGTGAGACGGAAGAGGGAGAGGAGAGTGAAAGGAGTGTGAGGAAGGTGAGGAGTGAGGGGATTGAAAGAAGTGAGTGAAAGGAGTGAGGCAGAGGGAGAGAGTGAGAGAAGAGTAAGAACAGTGAGAGGGGAGAGAGAGAACATGAAAGTGTGAAAAATGAGTGAGGAATGAGAGAAGAGTGAGAGTGAAAGTGAGGCAGAGAAAGGAGTGGAGGAAAGAGGAGAGAAGAATGAGAGAATGACAGGAGAGGGAGAAGTGAGAGGAAGGAGTGTGAGAGAGAGAGAAGTGAGGCAATGAGAGAAAAGAGAAATAGAGCAGAGAGGAGTGAGAACAAGAGTGAAAGGAGTGAGAGAAAGGAGAGAGGAGAAGTGCGGGGGGGAGGAGTGTGACGGAACAGTGAGAAATGAGAGAGCAGAGGAGTGAGACAACAGAGAGAGAACGAGGTGGGAGAGAGTGATAGGAGTAAGAGAGGTGTGAGAGCTTGAAAGAGAGACAGGAGGGGAGAGGAGTGAGAGAAGAGAGAGAGGAGTGAGAAAGACAGCACAGGGAGAGAACAAGAGGATTGAGAGAGAAAGTAAAGGAGAGAGAGTGACAGGAGAGGGGTGAGGGCGTAAAGAGAGGTGTGAGAACGAGAGTGAAAGGAGTGAGAAAGAAAGTGGAAGTGGGAGGGGAGAGAAGAGTGTGACAGAACAGTGAGAAACAGGCGTGAGTGAGATGAGAATGAGTGAGAGCAGAGGAGTGAGAGCAGAGGAGTGAGACAACAGAGAGAGAGAGAGTACCTGGCGGGAGAGAGTGAGAGGAATTAGAGGGGTAAGACAGGTGTGAGAGCTTGAAAGAGGCTGGAGGGGAGAGGAGTGAGAGAAAGACAGCACAGGGGGAGAGAACAAGAGGATTGAGAGAGACAGCAGGGAGTGAGAGAGGAGAGAGTGAGAGAGAACTACAGGAGAGAGGAAAAGAAAAAGGAATGAGAGAGAAACAGGAGAGAGGGAAGGAGGGAGGGAGTGAGAAGTGAGACAGAAAAGAGAGAAATACCAAAGAGGGAGAGCGGGTCGAACAGGGGTGGAACTGGGTGGGGGGAGGAGATGAGAGAGAGAGAGAGAGAGGGGAGTAAGAGAAAGTAGTGGGAGAGAGAAGTGAAAAATAGAAAGGAGAAAGATAGAAGTGAGAGAGTAGTGTGAAAGATGAGAGTGAAAAAGTGACTGAGTGGAGAGAGAAAGAAATGAGAAAGAGACATGAGTGAGAGACGAGAGAAATGAGTAAAAGAGAGACGGGAGGGAGGGAGAGAGGAGTGAGACAGAAGAGTGAGAGTGACAGGAGACGGAGTGAGAAAGATGAGAAGGCGAGAGAGAGAGAGAGAGAGAGAGAGAGAGAGAGAGAGAGAGAGAGATATTAGAAAAAAGGAGTGAGAGAAAAAGACAGGATTGAGAGAGTAAGAAAGGAAAGAGAGAAAATGAGATACAGAACAGTGAGAGACAGAAGAGTCAACGATAGACGGGGCAGGGAATGAGACAAAAATGAGAGGAGAGGAAGGGAGAGAGAGGAGTGAGAGAAAGAAATTAGAGAGATTGGAGTGAGAAAAGTGAGAGAAAAAGGAATAAGGAGAGCGAGAAAGACTGAGGAGAGAGAGAAGGGAGTGGGAAAAGAGGAGACAGGATTGAGGAAGAGAGAAAGAAATGAGAGTAAAAGAGAAAGGAGTGAGAAAGGAGAGAGAGAGGAATGAGAGAGAGGCAGTAGCAAGAGAGAGACTGGAGCGTGAGCATGAAAGTGAGAGCGAGCTAGTGAGAGGAGAGACTGTGAGGGGGAGGGGAGAGAGCTGAGTGAGGGTTAGGGATTGAGTGAGTGTTTTACTTACCTCTGGAGCTTCCACGCCCTCTCCAGAGTACCGCTCTCCCAGCGTCTGTGTTCACCAACCCAGAAGCTCTTCGAACCCTGTCCTGTTAGGTTTTTATGGAGGCTTCGTTACATAGCTGTGATAATTCAGCCATTGACCACTGGCACTGGAATCCTCCAACCCCACTCCCCAGAGTTCAGGGAGTGGGCCTGTAACTTCCAACCCTCTAATCATGTGGTTGGGGCTACTCTTGACCAGCTCCCATCCTTAGGTAATTTCCAAAAGTCACCTCATTAACATAACAAAAATCTTTCTCACTTTCAACACTTGATTCCAGGTGTTTGGGGAGCTTAGAGCCAGGGACTGTGGAGAAAGACCAAATACTGGGGGTGCCAAAAAAATGTACACAAGTGGGCACTTTGGTCAGCGTTGCTCAAGCAGTAGTCCGCCGTAATCAGAAGAGTCTGGACACTGATGGTAACCACTTTGAGCACCTCTTGTAATTGCAGACGTCAAACATGACTTATATTCACCTTTTGTTATTGGTATATATTGAGTATTACAATTTTAATACAGTTTTCTTAAAATGTATATACATTTTTTTGGCACCCTCTGTATAGATGAGAAAAATATTTTGGGCATCTGAATTACCAAATATATGTTTATCACAGTATCACAAAAGGTTTCATGTACTCTGTAATTTTGTCTAGTTTGATGCGGCAGAACAACACCCATGTGAGCACTCACTGCACTGGTAACATTAAATACTGTACATTTAGGTTTATGCATTTAACTCCCTCATACATCATCAGAGGAGAAACAGTGTTATTCATCTTAGCTACCTGTCAGGTGTCACAGTGCCAGAGGTACAGGGGAATCTGAACCCATGCTTTAACCACTGTAAATACGTTTTGGAGATGTGACAACATAGTGAAGGTGTATGTACAGTTGGTGTCATATGTAATGTCCACAGTGCATGACTCTTTTACAACAATGTGGTAAGTTTCCATGTATCCTTTCTATGTCACCAAATGCTCGTCATTTCAGAATGAATAGCAATGTGCCGTTTCAGGGGTCAGTTTCATTCACGGATGTGACTGTGGACTTCAGCCAGGAGGAGTGGGAGCAACTGGACCCGTCTCAGAGGATCCTGTACATGGACGTGATGCTGGAGAATTACAGCAATTTACTCTCCGTGGGTAAGGACAGCTCGCAGGAGTTGACACTGTTTACCGATTATGTCATTTCTCCGTTACCAGAAATTGAGCTTCTAAATTACTAAATGGTTTTGGCCTCAGGCTTCAGGTGTTAAAGGTGATGGTGCAGACTCTGAAGTGCTGCCTACTTTACTTTCAGGGTCTCTGAAGCCCGAGCAGTTAGGAGCTACATTCCATTAGCAAGTTCTCTGATATTATCAAACCAGATATGATTTTCAAGTTGGAGCCACAAAGATTGTAGCTAGCAAAGTTAGAATTGCCAGTTGAGAACTTTCTAGAAAGCCTTGGAAGAAGAGAAGGAGAATCAGAAGCCACTCGAAGTACTATCCCAAGGATTATGAATGGGTTGGTACCTTTGGAATTTTTTAGGAATCTATGTTTCCAATCTCTAAAGCTTTAGAGATGGCTGAGAACAGATGGCCTGAATCCCTCAGCACTCTGAATCACACCTCCCTGCTCACCTTCCCGTTTACAGATATTTGCCACTCGCACTTGAGCCCTGGTACTTGTCTAAAATGTCATAAGCTTTTGTTTTGTGATTAGTTGCTCTTTAATTAGTACTCTCAGTTTGCTAGAATGGTGGTGACCTTTATACTTTAGCTCATGGAAATTGCTGTGGTGCCCTCAAGGGGAATACAGATTTTTCAGTACAGAAGTGACATTGGCCGGGACACAAATGGCAACAGGATCACAAGAGTCATGGATGGCCAGTAATGCACAGATGAAAGTAAAGGTTACCAAAGGCCTAGGTCAAGGCTGGGTAATTTGATCCCCACAATTCCTTCAAATAAAAGGGACAAGACTGGTTTGGGGAAGAACTTAAACATTAAAAGGAGAAAAATAAGATTGAATGATGAAAATGCATTCTCTCTCCAACAACAACAGAAAAAAAGCAGTGAAACCAGCAGTAGCAGTGAATCTGTCAAAAGGATCTTGGATCCTTGGATCTATTTTATATTTCCTACAGTGTATGAGTTTCTGGGTCTTGCCATTCACTTGCAAAAGTCTTATTAAGAGATGTGGAGTGCTGCACTAGGGTCATCTCTGCAAACCTGTGAGAAATCCTGCCCTAGGAAGCTAGTTGGCACAGATGAGAGAGGTGTCCAAGGGGAAAGAGCCTAGAAGCTCACAAAGGCGGCTGGTCCGACCACAGTCATTCAGAGTCAGTCTGGGTTGCTACCCTAACATATGCCTAGGTGCTTTTCCGTCATCTGCTTTTCTTGGTCTCTGTGCTAACTGTTCAGGGTCCTTGAGGACACTGAGTCTCCTTCATCCGTGGACTTGTCAGCCCTCCCACATCATTTATTTCCTGTTTGCTGCCCTTTGGTTTTATTTTACTTTACCCGCTTTTTAAGGTCATTTTGTAATCAGGCAATGCTACTTGTGTTCATTGTCAGTTTCTACTACTTTTTTTTGCTACAGGCATGTTTTTTTCCTTTCAAAGTTTAAGAGCTAGGAAAGTGGAGACTTTTTAATACTAGAAGACTGAGTCCCAAATTAAAAAGCAGACCTACGATGGAAATCTGTGGAGATGTCACATTCTATAACGTTATAGTGAAAGGGTTGACGAAATGTATTTCGTGTGCTCTTTCCTAGAGGTGTGGAAAGCTGATGACCAGATGGAGAGGGAGCCCAGAAACCCAGATGAGCAAGCGAGGCCATTTGTAATCTTTAAGAACCAAACTCCAATTGAGGAAAGGGGTGATCTCTTTGGAAAATCATTCAATCTGAGCACAGACTTTGTTTCGTTAAGACAAGTACCTTATAAATATGACTTATATGAAAAAACTTTGAAATATAATTCAGACTTACTTAATAGTAATAGAAGCTACATAAGAAAACAAACTGATGAATATAATGGATTTGGAAAAGCACTTCTCTATCTAAAGCAAGAGAAAACCCATACTGACGTAGAATTCTCTGACTATAACAAAAGTGGAAAAGCCTTCAGCCATAAAGAAGCCATTTTTAAACATCAGAAAATTCGAAATCTGGTACAACCTTTCATTTGTAATTACTGTGACAAGGCTTTCCCCTTTAAGTCACTCCTTATTAGTCATAAGAGAATACATACCGGAGAAAAACCTTATGAATGTAATGTATGTAAGAAAACCTTCTCCCATAAGGCAAACCTCATTAAACACCAGAGAATTCATACTGGGGAAAAACCCTTTGAATGTCTTGAATGTGGAAAAGCTTTCACCCACCAGTCAAACCTCATTGTACACCAGAGAGCACACATGGAAAAGAAGCCCTACGAATGCAGTGAATGTGGCAAGACATTTGCCCAGAAGTTTGAACTTACTACACACCAGAGAATTCATACAGGGGAGCGCCCCTATGAATGTAATGAATGTGCAAAAACCTTCTTCAAGAAATCAAACCTCATTATACATCAGAAAATTCACACGGGGGAGAAACGTTACGAGTGCAGCGAATGTGGAAAGTCCTTCATTCAGAACTCGCAACTCATTATACATATGAGAACTCACACAGGAGAGAAACCCTATGAGTGTACTGAATGCGGCAAAACATTCAGCCAGCGGTCCACTCTGAGGTTACACTTGCGAATCCACACGGGAGAGAAACCATATGAGTGTTCTCAGTGTGGGAAGGCCTTCAGCAGGAAGTCCCGCCTCAGTGTCCATCAAAGAGTTCACATAGGGGACAAACCCTGAGTCTGCAGCCAGGTCGGACTGCAGAACCCTCTCCCCAGAACTCTTCCAATGGGCGAAGGTACTGATGGAGCACGGGAATTCCTACTGAGGTACAATCTGTCAACTCAGAAATGTGTAAAAATGGGTCCCCTAAAAACCATTAACATACTGAAAGTTAGCTGTGATACCCAGCTGAGAAATACATAGCAGAGTATATCCGATTGTAAATAGACATACTTAACTGTATTACAGTGAGCTGTTTGAAATCTCAAAAGAATTATTCAAGCGTGAAATATTCTGGGAGGCAGAAGAACTGCAGACAGTGGAATCTAGGAATACAGTGGCTGTGTGTGAGATTGTGCTGCACAACACAAATTGTATATTTTAGATCTGTGTATGTGAATTTAACACAGTCACTGAAAATTTGAAATTCTTGTCCACTAATAATGAGGACACATCAATCAAGATTTTCCACATTAAACATCACATGTGTTTACAGTAACTTTACAACTCAGTATGCATTCCAGATGAAGTGTGGGACAGATGTGAAAGTAGCATGTAACGTGTTTGCTCCTACTGCTTGCTGCCGTATATAAGTTGGTATGATCGTTGTTATTGAGCTGCCTCAATAAACAAGACACTATTGAAGTTTTTACCTGCTTCTGGGTTTGCTGAAGATTTTCTAGAAGCGTTATTTACATAAATATGCAAGTGTGAAATAAGTAAGAGGAAGTTTAGAGAGTGAAAAGAGGCAGCTATGGGCTGTATTAGTATGCACCACGGAATAAAAATGGGCTAAAGAGAATATCCACTCCATCATGCTCTTGCTACTGATTTTCAGTGGGGTATTTACATACAAATGCATGTCAGTTACCAAAATATTGTATAACCCAGAAACCAGTTATATTTTTGTGTTTCCCTGTTTCTCTTAATATTGTATGAATTGTCTTGTTAAAAAAAAAAAAGGTAGGATATGTCTGTAGTGCACAAATGTTACTTAACATTTCAGGAATTTTAAAGGCAAAATTATTTTAAGAAACTGTCAGATATCTTATTGCTTTAAAAATTTTCCGTGTCCATAGTCCACTTTAGAAATAAATTTTTGCAGTATTCTCTTTAGGAGAGGTATTTTTACTTCCTTGAGTTTCAGCATCATCAACCTAAAATTTCCCTTTGGAACCTGACTTAGTGTAAGTTATACCTTTCCTTTAAAGATTCATGAACAGTTTTGTTAGACTGTTCAGTGATCTCCCCATACATATTGTTTGATGACTAACCTACAAAAATTCATATTTTTTGCATAACTCAAAGATACACCATTTTAGGCTTGATTTCAGATTCACAAGTTACAACTGTTCACTTTTGAAGATCATTAACATGCTGTGATTACACATGAATGTGAGTATGAATATGAGTACATATGAATGAAATTTACTAGAACATCCATAGTCCAATAAGTCTTCGTCTAAGTTGTCATTTTATCAACTAACAGCAGGAAGCAGGGGAAAAGTTAATTTCATACTGTGCTATTAGAAATGTAAATTGTGATAGGCACCGTGGAAATCATTGTGACTCTGTCTTTTAACATTTAAAATATACATACTCTTCAACCCAGCAGTATCACTCCTGGGAACCTATCCCTAAGAGAAAAATAAAGTGCCAGTACTTAAGATTATGTTTATCAATGTATATTGTATTTTTTGGTAAGGACAAAATAGGAAACAATGTAAATGACCATCAGATTGGTGGTATTCCACAGAAAGCGATGTGTAGGAGCAAACGCCTCCAGGTCAGATGAGGAAAGCAAGAGGAGAGAGAGAGAGAGGGAGAGAGAATGTGTCCAATTTTATAAAATAAAGATCTAAGAATCTTATATGTGCGTGTATTTGTATTTGATTTTATGAGCCTGGAGGATAAATAGAATTATCCTAAGTCAAAAATATAATTGCTGCTAATTTCAGTGGAAAATTCTTCATGCATTCATTAGTTCCTAAATTAACACTCATTTATGCTAAAACAACGACATAACCCATTAAAATGGACACAGTTTGTTAAATAACATTAGTTAACAAAGCGTGACAAGGCAGGCTCTAGCTTTCATGGCTGTATTGTATGTTTGAGCCTCTTCTCAACGAAAGCACGTGGGTATGTGACATTAATTGTTCATGTAATGGAAACGAATACAAAAAAGGAAAAATAGCAAAGACAGAAAAACTAATGAAGAAAAATCAAGGAATGCCAAGGTTATTACTGCTGTAAATTATAAATTACAAATGCTTTGAGAAAACTTAACACATCTACCTTTACAGCTGCACAGGTGGTCATAGGGATGACTGTCTTTTAATGAGCTGTTTGCTCCCAAGGCCCTAGAAACCCAGATAAGGACTCCTAAAAAAATTTTTTTTTTTTTTAATGCTTTGTAATCCTCATAAACCAAAGTGGTTTTAGATGAAACTCCTTCTAAAGACAGGTTCTTATAGCCTGAGCATATGACTATTTCATTTATCCTCCCAGGAAGCTAGGAAGCGGGTTATTTCACTGGTGAGCCAGCAGGCCAAGAGGCGGTTGTTTGCACCCCCAGCTAGTAGAGGGTGTTTCCAGGGTCAGATCTCTGTCTGACCCCAAAGCCCACTGTACTTGGCCCTGTGACCTGTTCTTATTCCACTGATGTTATCATTTTTGAGATTTTCTTACCATTCCCATAGATATTTGTCCTAACAAATGCTTAAATATTTTAAGTTTTTCACAATGTTTCATGCTTTATAAATCTAAAGTTGGGGATTATCTACTTGGTATAAATCTTATGTGGATAAATCTAATTGGTGACACTCGATTGTTGGTCCGTCTAAGGACTAGTCATATGGGGGATACTCTGATAGCATCCCCATCAGGCAGTTGTCCTGGGAAGTCTGGAGCTTGTACTGTCCCCAGGCTTTATTAGGCTTAATTGATTATCTGAGTGTCCCATCAAGCCCTGCTGGCCAAAGTACAGTGTACTCTTGGGACCTGGTCTCCACTTGACAGTCTTCTGACTACACCCAATCTGCACTCTGGTGTTTTTGAAAAGGACAACCCCCATAGCTCATCCTGCTGAGCAGCAGTTAGTGGGACACGTTTAGGACCCCTCTGCTCCATTTATGAGCTCTTAGCTCATTGTTGGTGACCTTATCCTCAGGTCTTACCTCTTCTCCTGCCCCAGAGAGGCTGCCCTTCTCCCTCAGGCACATGCTTTAAATCGTTCAGTGTGTAACACACGTTTGAATAAAGGAGAACCGACCTCTCTTTCTTGGTTTTAGAAGGACTGCCAGAGTGTAACAAAATACAACAAAAAACAAACCTGAACACCCCTAATGAGGTTAGTGGGTCTCCTGCAAAAGAACCAAGAGATGGGACTGAAGAACTCAAGTTATTGGGAGAGTCCAGGGATCACAAAACCCCATGAGAAGTCCAGACCATGGAAGTCACACTAACCATGGCGGTGGACGTGGGGACATGCGTTACATTTGTTTGTTCATTTATTCATTCCATGTAACCAATAAACAAGCTTGGAGTGGCACTATTAATATCATAAAGTGGGCTTCAAGACAGTATTACTAGAGATAAAGAGCAATCATGCTGAGAAAGGGGTCAGTTCAAAAAGATAATCACGTATGTGCCCAATAACTGTTTTAAAATAAAGTGAAAATGGACAGATTTAAAGGAAGACACCCATAAGCTTAGTTGGACACCTTAGCACCTTCTCTCAGCAACTGGTAGAACTAGACAAAAATTCAGTATAGATAGAAACTATGAACACTGTTAACCACCTTGATCTAATTGATGGAACATTTCACCAGCAGCTGCAGAACACTTTTCCATTGCATTCACCAAGATAGACATGCTGGGCTGTACAATATGCCTTAACATATTTATAATAAAAGGACTGAAATCACACAGATGTATTCTCTGATCACTACAGAATTAAATTAAAAATCAATAACAAGATAACTATAGTGTAAGCACCACAGTTTTTCTATTGTTGTTTTGTAATACAAGTGACCAATGTAAGCTTTTGACTGCCGAGGCATCCACTTCCGAGACTGTCTTGGACAAACATCTCCAGCCGCAGGGCTAGATAAAGAGCCGGGCCTGGGGCGCTCCCTGTCCCTCACAAGTCGCCTTTGTTTTAGAGATCTCCGGTTAACAGATAACCGACCATTCAACTGCTTGCTTTTGATTCTTGCTCTTTTTAAAATTCACCAAAAAAGAACGAGCCCTCAAAACCCTAAGCCTCTGCTCTCAACCCCAATCAAAGCAGAACCCCAGGTCCACACTCTACCCACAACCTTGCTCTGTGGTCCCAATAACGTTTTTTTTTTACAAAGTTTCCTGATGCTTATTGCTGAGGGTGTCTTGCAATCATAATAAGGGCCAGTCCAGCCACAATACTGGATCTGAAATGTCGCGGGGGTCATTGGGTTACACCTGGACCACGTGTCCTAACCCAGACTAGTGAAGTAGCCTTGCGACAGGAAACCAGTGGCCCCGCAAAAGGGGAAATGCAGAGGCCTGTGGTCTCTGTCACTGCTTCACTCGCCACTGTCACTTCCTCTCCTGATAGGATATTGTGGGTCCAATACCTAGCATGATACTGCTAAAAAATTAATGGACAAATACAAATGTCCTGAACATCTGGTGCCAGCGCCTCCTAAGAACCCCAAGGATGTGCCCAGGTCTTGGACAGATGCAGAACTCCTCTGGAATCCTCCTGGGCGCTGCTCAGTGGCATGGCACACCAACATGCCAAGGCCCAGCTGCGACACGCCGGAGGCCTCAGGGCTCTCCCAAAGACCCTGTTGAGTATTGCACCAGTGGAGGCAGACCCTCCCCATCCCAGAGAGGTCAAGTGGGAAACCCTGCAAATGAAAGCGGCTGTCTACAAAGAGAGCTCACAAGGACATCCGCCATAGTTTTCCAGTAATCTTAAACATGTAAGATTAAGGTAATGGGAGAAAATCACAAAGTATAGAAACTGAGCTCAGAAACTAGACCTTAACTGAAATTCAAATATTTTGTAAGATTTTGTGCAGCAGGAAGGATAGAGGCTAGCTGATTGGCTATTGCAGATCTTTGGACCAGGTTCTACATTATTACAACTGCCAAAATGCGCCATTTGGCTGGTACTGCTAAAACCCCTAAAATCCATAACCTTAAAGATCCATCTAGGCTATTGCTCATTTTCTGAGACACCACAGATCCTGGACCCCCTCGGCTTTCCTCTGAACACACAGAACCAGGAAATTCTCATGGGGCATGCCTGCCATCATGGGTCTCTGTGGCCTGTAGTGAAGAGGGAGAGGGATGGCAAAGGCCCCTAGAGCCACCGGTATTTTCACCAGGGCCCTCCCTCTCACCTGGATATTTATCACCTGGTGCCATGCCCATCCTTCCATCACAGTGGTCACTGCTCAGGCTCCTAGTGAATGGAAAACATTAACGAGGCCCATCTGCCACACAAGATTGGCAAGGTCTAATGGTAAGAGTGTTCTGCACCCAATTCTACCATAGATGGGGGTGGGAGGTGTCCCCACACCACAAGCAATTCTCAGACACCAGCTGGGTAAAAAATTCAACTCAATTCTGACACCATCTATCTGGAGGTAACATCAGATTTCACATTTTAAGAGTTCAGTCCTACAAGACCACACCGCCCATTACAGAGGCCAGTCGCAAGCCCAGATTGCTACTTGTGCTTCTGATTGACTATGAATCAGAGGTTCCCAAGACCCCCTCCTTGCGTTCAATTAATTTGCTAGAGCAGCTCACAGAACTCAGGAAACCCAATTACTCACTAGATTACTAGTTTATTATAAAAGGATATAACTCAGGAAGGGCCAGACAGAAGAGGTTACATGGAATGAATAAATGAACAAACAAATGTAACGCATGTCCCCATGTCCACTGCCATGGTTAGTGGGAAAGGGGCGCAGAGCGTCCATGCCCTCTCCGTGGGCACTACTGTCTCCGAATCTCCACATGTTCACCAACCTGGAAGGTCTCTCAACCCTGTCCTTTTGGGAGTTTATGGAGGCTTCACTACATGGATGTGATTGATTAAATCATTGGCAACTGGTGATTGCACTCGATCTCCAGCCCATCCAGGTTGGGGATGGGACTGAAAAAGTTTCAACCCTCTAATCACATGGTTTGGCCCCACTGGTATCCAGCCCCCAATCTTGGTGAGTTCCAAAAGTCACCTCATTAACATAGCAAAAGACCTTTATGGCTCATATCACTTAGGAAACTCCAAGGGTTTTAGGAGCTCTGTGCCAGAAACAGGACCTAAGTGACCTCTTTATTTCCAACCCTGAAGAGGCCCCATTTGACCCTGAGTGCAGAGAATTCGTTATACAGAGCCCGCTCCCAATGGCAGGGCATCATCTACCACATTTTATGGAGACTGCCACAGCCACCCAAAAGGCACTGGAGGGTGTTGACATGGTGGCTCGACATGACGATTCCCACGCAGACGCCGAGATAATTCAGACTCCTGCCCTCCATTCCTGCTGCCCTAGAACTGTCTCCCTGGAACAAATTTCCCTCAATGGAAAAGGTTCCTGTATCAGGAACCTATACAGGAACTATACAGGAAAACCTCTACCAGGAGTTAACAACTTGAGGTTCCTGGCCACTTCACAGCTAGTCTCAAGACTCTTGACCATGAAACCAGCATTTTCCCAGCTACAGCCCCTTCTGCTGTCGACCCTCGCGCCACACAGCTGCCCTCTGACCCCGATCCTGTCCCTGCTACTCCCTCTGCCTCCTTCCCTAACCTCCAGGACTGGCAGCCACCTAAGGCCCTACCCTAGGAAACTGAGGCTTTTGGGGACTTGTCCCACCTCCTTGGGA
Source organism: Rhinolophus sinicus (assembly GCF_057876585.1). Classification (NCBI taxonomy): domain Eukaryota; kingdom Metazoa; phylum Chordata; class Mammalia; order Chiroptera; family Rhinolophidae; genus Rhinolophus; species Rhinolophus sinicus. The sequence goes on along the minus strand of NC_142508.1, from coordinate 60,093,274 downwards.
CAATCACCCCTATACTACTTTCAGGGTCCACTGAGACAATAAAAATGCACAGTCCTTTTTGGTACTCTTAGAAATGGGTCCAAGGCACTGTCGTTCCAGGCAATCCCTCTAAATTCTACCTACAGGGCATTCATTGCTGGTAAAACAATCAAAGTTGCAAACTGTATAGAGCATTGATTATGAACACAAAATGGACTAATAATGCTGACAGCTATGTCAGTCACAAAGCGACAGTAATGCCAGAGTATCACGTGAAAGGCATACCCAGTGAATGCCCTAACCAGATAACTCCAGATGCAGGGTGGAGCGACCGTCTGGATGGCTTTATCGGATTGGAGATGAGCTTTATCAGACTGCAGATGGTACACTGCACCCAGCCTCAAGTATAAAATCAGAGGTTTCTGACGGCTCATCACTCAGGCTGCAACTGAGGAGCTGACAGCCGTACCTGTACGCATCCAGACGAAGCACTTGAAGCCTCACCTCCTGCCCATCTCACCAGCCCAGACTGACACCTAATGATATGCATCCCCGTGCTGAAGGGACTCGGGACTCTCACTGAACTGAACGCTGGACTCTCTCTCCTTCTTTCGTAAGACTCTGTTCGCCTTGCCTAACACTATTGCCTGCAAACCTGTGTGACCCTCTTGTGTGAAACCACTCTACCTCAACTATTAGAGGCTGTCCTCTGACCGGAGCCTTGGTTAACACCCATGGTAAGCCAAGTCAGTAGGACTAGATCCGTGGCTTTATTCTAACAAAGTCTGACATTGTGGAAAGACACAAACATGTGTGAGACTGCTACTTTGATAGTCGCATTCCACTCACAACACAAACCCATTTGATTGTAACTATGGAAACCATTCACCTCAAACAGCTCCTTCCCACCAAAAAAAATGTCCAAGCTCTTGGCCTTTCTGGTGGGATTTGCAAATGGAAGCTGGTGACTCTTCCTACCCCTTCAAGATAGTAAACACTCCCCAATACTGACTTAAACGGGGCACTGAAAGACCAGCCCTGTCATTAAAGATACCATATTTCCCCGAAAATAAGACCTAGCCGGACAATCAGCTCTAATGTGTCTTTTGGAGCAAAAATTAATATAAGACCCGATCTTACTTTACTATAAGACCAATTCTATAATATAATATAATACCAGGTCTTATATTAATTTTTGCTCCAAAAGACGCATTAGAGCTGATTGTCCAGCTAGGTCTTATATTCGGGGAAACACAGGTGTCATTAAGGCCACACTCTCCCCGTTCAATAGTCCCATTTGGCTGTACTTAAGCCAGCCACTAGTGAATGGTGGCTCACCATTGACTATGGAAACCTCAATTCTCAGGATCCCCCATCAAGGCTCCAATTCCTAATATTATAGAACTGACTGAGTATATACAACAAGCCCAAAGGATATCCTTCACAGTCACTGACCTAGCTAATATATTCTTTTCTGTTGGAATGTGGAGGAATCCAGGCCCAATTTGCTTTCACTTTTGAAGGGGGTCAATACATATTTCCCCGGCTGCCAATAGAATATTTAAACAGTCCTGCTCCAAATTCAATAACCTAGAAGAAATGGACAACTTCTTAGAAATATATAGCCTTCCTAGGCTGAAACATGAAGAACTGGAAAATCTAAACAGACCGATCACCAGTAACGAAATTGAATGTCATCTAAAACCTTCCCAAAAGCAAAAGTCCGGGACCAGAAGGCATCACTAGTGAATTCTACCAAACCTTCAAAGAGGATCTAATCCCAATCCTGCTCAAACTCTTCCAAAAAGTTGAAGAGACAGTACTCCCTAACTCATTTTATGAGGCCAACATTACCCTGATACCAAAACCTGGTAAGGACAACACAAAAACAGAAAACTACAGACCAATATCTCTGATGAATACAGATGCAAAACTCCTAAACAAAATTCTAGCAAAACAAATGCAACAATGCACTAAAAAGATTATTCATTATGACCAAGTGTGGTTCATCCCAGGGGCACAAGGATGGTTCAACATATGCAAATCCACCAATGTGATACATCACATAAACAAAATAAAAGACAAAAATCATATGATTTTATCAATAGATGCAGAAAAAGCATTTGACAAGATACAACATCCATTTATGATTAAAACACTTAATAAAATGGGTATAGAAGGAAAATACCTTAACATAATAAAGGCCATATATGACAAGCCCTCTGCTAATCTCATAATTAATGGTGAAAAACTGAAACCCTTTGCTCTACGTTCAGGAACATGACAGGACTGTCCCCTGTCACCTCTGCTTTTCAACATAGTGTTGGAAGTCCTCGCCAGAGCAGTCAGGCAAGAAATAAAAGGTATCCAAATTGGGAATGAAGAAGTTAAATTGTCACTCTTTGCAGATGACATGATGCTACATATAGAAAACCCTAAAGACTCCACCAAAAAGCTATTAGAAACAATCAACGAATACAGTAAAGTTGCTGGCTACAAAATCAACATACAAAAGTCCATTGCATTCCTATCTACTAACAATGAAATCTCAGAAAAAGAAATAAAAAAACAACAAAACAATTCCTTTTGCAATTGCAGCAAAAAGAATAAAATACCTAGGAATAAACTTAACTAAGGATGTGAAAGACCTATATGCTGAAAACTTTAAGACATTTTTGAAAGAAATTGAAGAAGACACAAAGAAATGGAAAGACATTCCGTGCTCATGGATTGGAAGAATCAACATAGTTAAAATGGCCATATTACCCAAAGCAATATACAGATTTAATGGAATCCCTATCAAAATCCCAATGGCATTTTTTAAAGAAATAGAACAAAAAATCAGATTTGTTTGGAAGCACAAAAGACCCCGAATAGCCAAAGCAATCTTAAGAAAAAAGAACAATGCTGGAGGTATCACACTCCCTGACTTTAGCTTGTATTACAGGGCAACAATAATCAAAACAGCACGGTATTGGCAGAAAAACAGACACATAGACCAATGGAATAGAATTGAGAACCCAGAAATAAAACCACATAAATATGGACAGATAATTTTTGACAAAGAAGCAAAAAACGTACAATGGAGAAAAGGCAGCCTCTTCAATAAATGGTGCTGGGAGAATTGGAAAGCCACGTGCAAAAGAATGAAACTGGACTGCTATCTGTCACCATGTACCAAAATTAATTCAAAATGGATCAAACACTTAAGCATAAGACCTGAAATAATAAACTGCATAGAAGAAAACATAGGTACTAAAAACTTCTGGACCTTGGGTTCAAAGAACATTTCATGAATTTGACTCCAAAGGCAAGGGAAGTAAAAGCTAAAATAAACGAATGGTACGATATCAAACTTAAAAGCTTCTGCACAGCAAAAGAAACCATCGACAAAATAAAGAGGCAACCAACTGAATGGGAAAAGATTTTTGCAAACAGTGCCTCCGATAAAGGGCTAATATCCAAAATATACAAGAAACTCATGCAACTCAACAACAAAAAAACAACCCACTTTGAAAATTGGCAGAGGACCTGAAGAGACATTTCTCCAAAGAGGACATACAAATGGCAAACAGACATATGAAAAAATGGTAAACATCACTAATCATCAGAGAAATGCAAATAAAAACCACAATGAGATATCACCTCACCCCAGTCAGAATGGCTATCATCAACAAGACAAATAGTAACAAGTGTTGGAGAGGCTGTGGAGAAAAAGGAACCCTCATACACTGTTGGTGGGAATGCAGACTGGTGCAGCCGTTATGGAAGGCCGTGTGGAGGTTCCTCAAAAATTTACAAATAGAATTACTGTATGACCCAGCATTCCCTCTCCTGGGTATCTACCCAAAGAATCTGAAAACATTTATACATAAAGACACGTGTGCTCCAATGTGCATTGCAGCTTTATTTACGGTGGCCAAGATATGGAAACAACCAAAATGTCCTTCCATACATGAATGGATAAAGAAATTGTGGTATCTATACACAATGGAATACTATTCGGCGGTAAGAAAAGATGAAATAGGACCATTTGTGACAACATAGATGCATCTTGAGATTATAATGCTAAGCGAAATAAGTCAGACAGAAAAAGCAGAGAACCATATGATTTCACTGATATGTGGTATATAAACCAAAAACAACAAAAGAACAAGACAAACAAATGAGAAACAAAAACTTATAGACACAGACAATAGTTTAGTGGTTACCAGAGGGTAAGGAGAGGGGTGGTAGATGAGGGTAAAGGGGATCAAATATATGGTGATGGAAGGAGAACTGACTCTGGGTGGTGAACACACAATGTGATTTATAGATGATGTAATACAGAATTGTACACCTGAAATCTATGTAACTTTACTAACAATTGTCACCACAATAAACTTTAATTTAAAAAAAGAATATTTAAACAGTCGTGCTAATATAGGAAAGGGGCATAAGGGCTATTTCTTCAGAAGAGAGAACTAAGAGGTTGGATTCCAAGACTGCTGCCTACGTGCTCAGGCACAGAACTCAGGTAGATGTTAAGCAGTGACACAAAGCCATCTCTCACGGGAAGACTAGAGATGCCATTAGGACCATCCCTGTAGTGATGCCCATGGCACATTAAACACAGGTTGTGCTTTACAAGCGTTAAAAACCAACCTGCCCCTATTTTTCCTGTAAATTAGTGAAGTTAAAGGTAAACTTACCATTTTTCTTCTACCCTCCTTTCGCCCCCATACCAATGACTTTTCCATGGATGCAGAAAACACATGTAAACCCAGCCCAGGAGATGGAGGGGGTCTGTCTTCCACTAGCAATTAGAGACCGCTACTCTGTCTGTGGGTGGCCTTTGTTTTCTTACTTTCTGCTAAATAAACTTACTTTTACTTTAAACTCTATATCAATTCATGTTTGAATTCTTTCCTATGTGAAGCCAAGAACACAGCCCCCCCCCCCCATTTTTTTTCCCTGTAACACTGCAATTGCTCATAACCTCTGCCGCCAAGATTTAAATACCTTACAATTGGAAAGGTGCCATTTTGGGCATTATATTGACTAGCAGACCACTTATACCAACGTGACTGGTCAATCGCCCCTCACAAGATTCAAGACCCAGTCTCATGTCAAGTTTTGTGCATCATCTGGTTCTCTAAGGGCCAAGAAATTCCCCCAACAGTCAAATATCAATTACCATTAAACCAGCCACTACACTCAGGCACAACACATAGTAGGTCTTTTCATGTTCTGGAGGCAACACTTCCCTCATCTATCACTAATTATTTGTCCTGTATACACAACTATACCAAGTCTACCACCTGCCATCGGGATAAAGCTCAGCAGTACACTTTGGAAACTGCCCACCAGGCAACCCAGCAACCATACCGTTGAACCCCCCGACCCCACATTCCAAGCCGAGTCCTTGGCCACGTCTGACTATGCTTTCTGGAGTCTCTGGATCCAACATGTCTACCTGGCTTCTTCTGTGGTTTTGGACTAAGTACCTACCCCAAGTGGCAGCCAGTATACTACCCTTGAGAGTTAGCGTTTGGTATGCTACTGAGCTTGTCAAGACCCAGGGCAGGCCAGCCGCAAATACCCCACAATAGCTAATTGATTACAGTGGTACCTCGGTTTTCGAACGTAATCCGTTCCGGAAGGCCGTTCGAGTTCTGAAACGTTCGAAAACCGAGGCACGGTTTCCCCATAGAAAGTAATGGAAAATGGATTAATCCATTCCAGACCTTTAAAATCAACCCCTAAAACTGCAAATTTAGCATGAATTTTACTATCTAATGATACCATAGATGCATAAAATTTACGATGTTCGTAAACTGAAATGTTCGTCAATGGAGATGTTCGAAAACCGACGTACCACTGTCCTTTGATTGAAAGCTACTTGACAAGCAGTTGGTGCCAGAAGGGCACCTTGACCCTCCCTTGTCTCCTTGAATTCTGGAAATGAACCTGCTCCAGGAGGAGTGAGAGAAAACCTTATCACCAGAGCTAAGAGATCCAGGGCCCAAGAGCCTATATGATCAAACCTTGTTGCCTCTTTATTAATTTACTCCCCGAACCCAAACATTCTTTAGCGCCCTCACCATTATACACCCAGACCTTGCTTAGATTCCTTTCTAAGCACTAATTTTGTCCTGTCAGTTCTTCAAACGCATTGTTTGCCTAAAAAAGTGTGTAAAACACTGGCTGGTTCATCATTTCCTTGAGTATCCTCTATGATCTCCCTCGCATACATATTAAGTTGTTTTTTTCTCCTCTTAATCTGGTTTTGTGTCAATTTTATTATTAGTCCAGCCGTAAGAATTTAAGAAGTGAGGAAAGGGACTCTCCCCCTCCCAACAGGCTCTTTTACAAACCAAGACCCCAACTGGGCCTCACCTGTTATACTCCTTCCCCAAGTTCCCATAATGCCCTGGGCTAGAGACACCTCCCAGCAGCAGCTGCCTCCTTGGGAAAATGGAAATGGTACTTTGCAGGAGAGGGTTAACCCTGCCGTCAAAGGCCTTTCCAGATCACTGGAGGACGTGACTTGCCCGTGCTCAGCGACTTGCCCACGAGTCTTGAGGAAGTGATAGAGGTGCCCTCACTTCCTCCTCCTCCGACTGCTTGGGGAGCCCCTTGGGATCCGCTGTCTGAGATAAGCAGGCAGTCGATGTTCTTCAGTAACGACCACGCCACCCTTAGAGGCAATGCAGCTCCCTGGGGCGGGGGGAAAGCATTGCCCCCTGCCTCAGACACCCCTCTAGTCAAGGAGGGCTGGCTCAGGCCAATTGGAGAATTTGCATGACCCTTGAGGGGGTCATAAACAGGGCCTTTTGCAGCTCCCACATTCCCAGATTCCTGGGCTGTTGCTGTTTGGTCTGGTCTGTGACTAAGGGACAGTTTTCTCATACGAGGCAAACCCCTGTGAGGTGCCCCGATACGGAAGGAATTAGAGGCCCCCATTGACATCATTGTTACTCATGTTTCCACATACACTAACCATTCTACACTAGAAGCCATTTTCAGTAACATCACAGGCTCCCTCACTGAGCCCTCCACACACTTCCTAGGGCAGCTCGTGCAATGGACCCACGCAACCTTGGGTCAGCAGGAATTTCACCCCTTAACAACTTGGGCAGCAGCCAACGTTATGACAGACAAGTACATTCTCTGCTCCCAAGCCAAACCACGGAGACTATCTAGACGGAGACACAGTCCCTGGGGAGTCCGCCCATATTCCTGCTGGCAGATTGATTTCCATGGCCCACTGCCCCTTCTGCTGGAGCTTCCAGAATTGCTGTCATAATGATTGCTACACAGGACGCCTTTTGGCAACTCCTACCCGGAGTGCCTCAATTTCCTTACTACATTGATTCTTGTTCCCTTTGGGTCACCAGACATGACTCACTGTAACCAAGGTGCCCACTCTCAGAACACTCCACAGTGGGCTCCCCGACAGCATTCTTTGGAACTTTCATTAGGTCCCCCCCCACCCCCAGCTGCTGGCCTCATCGAATGTCAGAACAGCCTTAAATTACTTTCACACAAGTGGTCCCCCAAGTGGATGGAACTCGTGCCCCAGGCCCTCAGCGTGCATTATTCTCATCCCCTGGACTTTCATAACCCACAAACCAATTATTATACAACCCCCTCCCCCCCCCAGTTCCACTTTGGGTATCTCCGGCAAGCCTCAAGCTTTTCCCTTCCAAGATGATGTCCTTTTTATTTTGTCTTCTGACTCTACTTCCCTCTTCTGCTATTTCTGCATCGTCTCACCATCTGCTCTCACTGAAGACCTGATGGAGGGCAGATAGTCCAATATGACTCCCTCATCATTGAACACCCCAGACGAAAGCCCACCAAGTTAGCCTGAGATCATTTCCTTGGAAACCCTGACACCACTGAGGATTCTCCAAAAGGAGCCACCTCCAGGCTGGCCTCTCTCCCTGAATATAGTGGCTACAAGGCCTGGCTAATGACACTAAACTCCCCTACTAATTTACAGGAATTAGAAATCACCGCCCTTGGACCATCCAGTGGCACAGTTTGGGTGTCTGAAGACAAAAGGAAACTTTCCACTTGGTAGATGCGAGCCACATGCAGAGATGAGAGTATGGCGAGAAAGCTACAAGTTGTGGCCTTACATTTAACTAAGAAAAATTATGTAAGTGGAGCCAATTCAAACTGGAGCAGAGCCAGTATCCCCGATAAAAGGCTTTGCACATCTTGTTCCTTGTAACTTGGAAGGTTTGACTTGGGCAGAATAACCTTTGGACTGGGCCAGAGTAGCACTGTCTTCCAAACAACTGTAGCACTAACAGGAAAGCAGACCGCCTGACCGTAAGGACTGATAATCATGGACATTCTTTAGAATCAATAAACAGCTGCGTATAGCTACAGAGTAACTTAGCTTACCAGCACCAGTAGAAAGTCCTTCCTTCTATTCATGTAATTACTTCCCTTCCCTTTCTCATAAAAACCCCTTGCTTTTATCCCATAATCGGAACACTATCTGGAGTTCTGCCTGAATCAGTGCTTCCCCGATAGCTTTTCTTTGATCTCAGATAAACGCTTGTTGCCTCCCACTTTGGCTTTTTCTTTTTAGGTTAACATAACCCACAACTTTCTCACCGAGAGCAACCGTACTCAGCAGTTAGTCAATAAACAAATAGCTCAGCCAGAAGAAACCCAACCCAAGCTCATCAAATGTCCACACTGTATGGGGTTCTGGCTGTTCTTATGGCTTGGTATGGCCTGGGTGACAGGGTTACTGGTAGAGCTCTCGGGCCTCACCCTCACACAGATCCAGTGCTGGGGACAATGCCACTCCAGCCTGCAATTGCACCATAGGATGGAAAAGTGGGGACGGTTGGAGAGCGCTATTGGAAGGGATCAGGCCAGCAGGCCACCGAGTCTGGGCAGCAAGGGCCCTCTGGGAGTGATATGTAAATGACACTTGACCCCCAATTCCTATGCATCAAATATTGCTACACGCTAACTGGCTCTATAATTGCCTGCACGCAAACCCATCTGGTAACAGGGACTGTGCTCCCATGATTTGTCCATTGCCCTCATGGTCAGTCCCAGGAATGCATAAATAGCATCCGTAAGATTTCCCTTAGCCTGGGATATAGCGTGCCCAGAATCTTTGTGTTTTGGACGAGCTCCTCTGGGAATAAAAGGGCAGCTGCCCCATTTGTTGCAAAGTTCACTCAGGCTGGCCTCCCCCCACCCCCCCAGCCCATGACCAACGCCCTGAGTACCACGTGGGAGTGTCACTCACCCCCTGTATGGCCACCAACTCCAGAGGACATTATCACCCTGTTGGAACCTGACAGCTTGCCCAGATGGCCCAAGATGTTAAAATATTCTACAATATGACCCAAATCTTTGAAGAGATTCCCAGGCCCCCAAGGTGACTGACCTATTTCATGGCTGGATCCTTTAACCTTGGGACCATGGCTATGGGCTAGATTTCCGACTATTGCCTCTAAAATTATTATAGGATTTGCTACTACAATCTTAATTAGATATGTACTTTCTTGGTTACAATGTGCCCTACCCCTGACTTTTAACGTATCTTCTACCCAGGCTGTTAAAGTCCTATAGCCACCGCCTTGCTTCACAGGGTAGATTGTAGTGTACGTGGTTTTATTGTATTTCGAGTGTCTGACTCTGGCTTTTGACTGCCAAGGCATCCCTTCAAAGATGGCCACCTCATAAGACAAAGAGCCAGGCCGCCCTCCCCTCCAAAGTTTCCTTTGTTTTAGACATTTCTGGTGGACTCAGGTAACTGACCGCTGGTTTTTCCTTCCCGTGTTTTAATTCCCACTCTTATGTTTTAAATTCACCAATAAAGAGGGAACCTGCAAACCCTTAGGCCCCCACCCTTGACCCCAATAAAAGCAGAACTCCAGGCCCACGCATTGCTAACAGGTTTGCCGTGACGCTGCTGCTGGCCGGAGCACCCCACTTTGAAAATCCCTGCTAGGAGGGGAACAGCTCCTGTCCCACGAAGCTCACAGTCTAGTTGGGGATGTTCAAAGAAACAGGTGAATCCAATGGAATGCAGTCAGTTTCTAACGGGATACGAGGTGCCCCATGGAAGCATGGAGGGAGCATCTAACTCGGGTTGAGACAAAACAAAAAGCCCGATACACGTTCGAGGTGCTGCGGAATGCCAGGTTGTTTACTGAGACAACTTAACCAGCTGGTCACCAGGCCTTGATTTCTTCTCATTGTACAGATAGAGCCGTGCCCCTGCCAGCGGCCCTTCTGTCCTGCCCCCGGGTTGCCAGGCCCTACTCACCATCAGCATAATTCTGCAGGGCAGGACCCCAGCTGCCACTCACGATGGTAATGGCAGCCACCTGGCCCCTGTTACCTCAGGCCCCCAGCATATTGCCATCTGCCTCTCAGTTCTGTAGTGTCTCCTACCACCCGCCCCGGCCTAGAGATGGCGAGCCTCTGGTGAACTTCTTAGCCACGCTGGGGCCCGTCTAACCAGCACATTCCTTCCTGCTTTGGTAGATGAGTGCATCTTCCAGGCCTTCCTGTGAAACAGTCACCCACAGGGCGTTCCGCCTTACATAGCACATCCACTGAGCTTTATAATCCCTTCCTCCTCCACCCAGCACAGTAATTCTGGCATTTCTATGTCACTCAGGGTGCTCCAGGGCCACGACCACGCCTCTAGGACACATCCTTGCAACATGTTGGCACCACCTGGGGGCCTGGCCAGGGTGTTAAAACCTCCATCCTGGGTGAGTGGGCCCAAATCAATCAACTCTCCCTTATCCATTTCAGGTTCTGCCCCCCTCTCTGCTTCAATGGAGCACTCCCTGTCCAGTGCCCATCATACTGTCCTGGACCCGGCTAGCACCTGCTGCCTAGGTCCTGCAGCTCTGTCATACAGGGTTTCATGCAGGGTCTCAGCTCCCGCTCCCCACATAAGAACGCAGGGTATGGTGAGGCCAAAAAGGAACACCCACGGAGACATAGATAGGGGAGTCATACCACTATAGTGTCACTGGCAGCTGGGTTGGAGACACAGGAAGCAGGAGCCACACGATCCACAACCCGCCGTCCACTTTTCCGCCAACCAACCTCACTTGCTAACTGCAATCCGCGCTTGCTAGCTCAGCCACGGCAGTTATATCAGCGGCTAATGGCTAACCGATAACAGCCGATGGCCAACTAGTCACAGCTGACGGCCATCTACTACCCGAGCCAGCATCTTTCCATGTGAGGCCGAGAGCCTGGAAACTGCTCTCTGGGACTCTGTCCCCACAAGTTCCCACGGGAAAGAGCCTCTGTACTCTCTTCCCAGGCCCCGCACAGCACCATGGCCGGCAGCGGAGGTGGGGGCCGATGCTGGGGCGCCTGTCGCCTTGCAGGGCCCTGACCTTGGCATAGTGGACCAGTCTAGGTTGAGGGTTAAGCCATTGGAACGTGGCTGCTCTGTGACTAGATCCTGGACCCAGTTCTCAGCTTTCTCCACCATGTAGGCGACTACAGGAGGAGAGAGCCTTTCCGTGCACCCATGGAGCTTTCTGGCTTCCATAGCTAGCTTTTAATTGCCTACAAATCACTCTCAGCTGTTTCTTTTTTCCAAAGACTTAATTGTGCTTAGCCATAGCCTCACCATTTCACCATCCTTATAGTTTTTCCCTTCCTACTTCTCAAACTCCTGATAACTGGAACCCATTCATGAATTTTCTTCCACCAAAAAACCACCCCAATTCATCAGTGGGAGACATTTGAACGATTTCATTGTTACCTTGTGCCAGGGGCCATGCTCTCTGTCCCATCGGTGAAAGGGTCCCCATTGCCAGCCGGCAGCCAGTGCTGCATTCCAGAATCCTATCCTAGCATCCGCTTTCTGGGGCCCACTCCTGGTCCCCATAGCCGCAGCTCAAGCGCCCCAGTGAGCAGACTCTAGATGAAGATTACCATTGAGGAAGTTTATCCGAGAATACTCCCGGGAATCAACACCTTGGAAGGGAAGGAACGGATGCAGGATGCGACTGAGGGAGTAACTGGATTGACTTCACTACTCAAACGTGGCCTAAGGGACTAGGCCTTTAAAAACCCCATTGCCCAATCAGGGATGTGGGAGGCCCAGAAAGGAGGTATGGCCTTGGTCAAGATGATTCTCTTTAGCTGAGGAAATTTGCAGAGGACAGACAGCTGAGGGCTGTTGGCTGGCAGCGCTCCCAGCTGCTGGGGTGCAAGCCATTCCTGGAGGGGCTCATCACAGCTCGTCACAGTGTCCACTGGACTGGGTACGCGTGCTGGCTGATAAGTGGCTGGTGAACAGTGTGACATTCTGTGGATGTGAACGGCGCACATCTCTTCTGATCAATTCAGATGTTTCAGTAAAGTAGGAAGCAAGTTCATCTGAAGACAGAGGAAAGTTGGGGAGCCCGCATTGTGTCAACAAGGTCTAACTCCGAACAAGAATATGGGCCAGCCTTGGCAAGGCCTGTTAAGCAGACCCTGCCCTGGGGCTGGGGTGGAGGATCTGTTTGCAAACTGACACAGACTCCCAATTAAACATAGAACTTTTTGCTTAACTGTACTTTTCAGTATAACACCTAATTCAAAAAGTATATTTGGAACAACTTGGGTAAGTCTAATTTTTCAACTGTAATTTTTATGAAATTTAAATGCAGATGAACTATTACTGATGAAAATTGAGCATCTTAATTGAGATGTTCTGTAAGTGCAAATTACACTCTGGATTTCAAAGACTATTATGAGAAAAAGAATGTATAATATATCATTAATAATTTAAAAACATTGATTGTATGTTGAAATGATGCTATGTGGATATATTGAATTAAATAAAGTATATTAATAAAATCACCTACTTCTTTTGACTGTATAAGTCAGGCTACCAGATAATTTAAAATCACTTGTTTGGCTTACATTATTTCGTACAGATGTGGGTCAGAAGCCAGAGGCAAGGCACAGCCATGCGGTTTTCACATTAACCACCAGGTGGCGACTTTATCCCAGGACTCAGGTGTTCCGACTCCAGGAGGCTGCCTCCCCCAAGATCAGTCTTGAAGGAACTCTAAAGAGAAGTATCAAGATCTGAAGAAAACTGGGAGAAAGACCTGGGAGAGGAGAGAATGATTTGAACCAGGGTTGTGTGTGGTCATCTGTGGGCTTGGCTGTGGGAGCATAAAACAGGAAATCAACTGTCAGAGAATTCTGTCTGCTTCTCTCCCCAACTCGTGTTTTGGGGCAATGGGTGCCTACCCCAGGCCCATCTATGACAGCTAGTACAGGTGTCATCAGAATAAATGGGGGGTGCAGAAGTTCTGTGCGGGTGAGGAGCCGAGGAGGACAGAAAGACCACCTCCACAGCCATCCCACGCCTCCCAAACCCGTCTGTGTGCTGCTGAGCTGGAAATGGAGCTCAGAGCAGTTTCTTGATGAGATGGGCAGTGAATTGCTATGGTTTTCAGGCACCTAGAGCTCGTCCACTGCCTCCCATTCCTGAGCTCAAGGGACTGACAGCCACTAGGCACTCTGACCTCTCTCCACGTGTGTTGTAGGACCTGGTACTCAGTGGCCCTGTGGGAATATGCACTCATAGCCCAAAATAATGAGAATTCTGAGGGCCTCAGTTAATTCAACAGAAATTCACAAACTGGAGCTTCAATAAGAAAAATAATTGCAATGGATTGAAATCCTCAAATATGTTTAAATCCACAAATACATAATGATTCTAAAAAACAAAATTAATTGGGCCACCTTTGGGGGATGACAGAGAATATATTCATTATCTTAAAAATTAGCAACGGGAAAAAAGGTAAAAAAAAAAATCTGTGAAGGAAAAAGAAGTAAGCATGTACCCAGCAAAAACAGTACCACTGGATAATTGAATGATAGATGGAGAGGTATCTCTGTACAAGTATTCCAGATGATAAGGCAATGTTAAAATTAAGTTATCACCATTTTGCAAGCCCCTAAAGAACTGATGGATCCAGGGCGGCCGGATGGCTCAGTTGGTTAGAGCACGAGCTCTTAACAACAGGGTTGCCGTTCGATTCCCACGTGGACAAGTGAGCTGCGCCCTCCACAACTAGATTGAAGACAACAAGCTGCCGCTGAGCTGCCGGAGGGGCGGCCGGATGGCTCAGTTGGTTAAAGCACTAGCTCTCAACAACAAGGTTGCCGGATCAATTCCCACGTGGGATGGTGGGCTGTGCCCCTACAACTAAAGATTGAAAACGATGACTGGACTTGGAGCTGATGGGCCCTGGAGAAACACACTGTTCCCCAATATTCTCCAATAAAAAAAAATTTAAAAAGAGAGAGAGAGAGAGAGAAAATCTTCCTAAACCACTAGCAACCGGGCAATTATTCTTTAAAAATAAATAATTGATGGATCCAAGCATTGGAGACAGAAAGAGAGACAGTCAGTCCTGACACCTCCTGAAAGGAACCCAGCTCCCCCCACAGTCTGGTCAAAGGGACTGAACCAGAAGCTGACCAAGCCTCTAGATTTATAACTGTCAAATCTCAGGAAACACAGGGGACAAGGAGGGAGCTGAAAGGACAGTGGTGCCAACCTCCTGGACTGTATTGATATTTCCCAAGCTGCGTAGCTTTGCGTGTGTATCTCATGTGCGGAAGCCTAGGCTCCGAAGCAGAGAAGGGTGGAGATCGAATGCTCGTTCCAGGGCACTGGGTGTGGAAGGGGCTCAAGGCAGAGAAAGGTGCCTGGAGCATGTGCAGGAGGGAGAAGCCTTCATGCGTAGGCTATCTTGGTCCTAATGTCCACGTTTCAGGGCTATGAACTGCATAGCCTGGCCAAGAACTCCTGCCTTCCAGAAAGCTCTATGAGCCATGCTGGCTCCAGCAAATAGGACTTGAATTCTACCCCAGGGTGAAGTCCTGAACAGGGAGGATGTGATACAAAGCTTCCTGAGGAGGCTGGGGTTGTGGGGATACCTGCACACTGGAAAGGGAGCAGTGACACCACTCCCTGGTGGGTAACAGAGGAAATGCAGCCCCACATCCCCTAGACCAGACAGAGAAACATGCAGTCAGTGTTTCTGTACAGATGCTTTTATTAGGGACACTCAGGGTAGGGATGGTAGGGGGTGCAGGTTCAGTTGGCGGCCAGAATCTCCTGAACCCAGGGCATGAGCTCCGTCACGCGGGCGTACACGGCAGGCGTGGAGGTGGAGCAAAAGCCGCTGCCCCAGGACACGATGCCCACCAGAGTCCAGGCTCCATCCTTCTGACAGACCAGGGGGCCGCCAGAGTCACCCTGCAGGAGGAAAAAGGACTGTGTCCAAGCCTGAATGGGGTTTCCAGGGCCCTAGTGTGCCTGGCCTGGCTACGTCCAGGGGGCATGCAGAGAAATGACAAGTGTGTGCACAGTGGCCGTGCATGAGATACTTAGAGCTGGGCCATATGGCAACCCCAGCTCTGCCACCTACTCCTGGAGAGCCTGGGGCAGGTAGCTTACCCTCTCAGCTCACCATGGTATGTAAAATGGGCTGAAAACATCCAGCTCACAGGGTTGGTGTGAGATTAAATACCCCTGGGAAGCCTGGCACCACATCTGGCAAGAGCAAGCCCTCATTAGGGCATCTGTTAGTGCTAGACCTGGCTTTTGCTGGGGCACTGGGCAAGGAGTGAGGTTAAGTAGATTGTGGCAGAAAGGAGTGGCCCTCCTGGCCTGATCAGGGGCAGGGCAAGGTCAGTGAGGGTGGGCAGGGTGGCCCAAGTGAGACCATACCATGCAGGAGGAGACACCGCTGGCTCCGGCGCAGACCATCACGTCGGTGATCTTGTTGCCCCAGAACTTCTTGCATTCATCGTTGGACAGGAGGGGCAGGGCGGCCTGCTGCAGCTTGTCAGGGGTCTTGTTGGCTGAGGGGACAGAGGGGGTGGGATCAGGGCTCTTCAGCCCACCAGTCTACCCTGGGTGGAAGAGACCAGAGGCTTCCTGGAGACCCTGCCTCCCCCTGTGTGGTCCTCGTCCTTCACCATCGCGATGACCATGAATACAGAGCTCCTCACCTTCCCTTAGACCCTAGCAGCATGTGTGGGACAGTTTCTTTCTGATTCCACACCAGGCAGTGGTGACATTGGTTCAAGCACAGTTGTTCAAACAAACCCTGCCCTGCGAAGCTCTGGGGTGGTCTGGGCCCTGCCAGCCACTGTGTGGTGGGCAGAGGGGCTGTGTCCTCCTTTCCAGGGAAGGGAGCACCCTCCTTCTTCTGCCCTCTCCTGGCTGCTTCTGTCCTGTTACAGGGCCAGCTGGGTGGCCTGGGCAGAAGACTAGGAGGCTGGAGGAAGAAGATCAAGCAGAGCCAGCAGCCCGGGAAGGTGAGATGAGGCTGGACTCTCAGGGCTCCGACCCAGCCCTGGACACTGGACTCCCAGCCCAGACTTCAGGACGAGCTGGATGCACCCACCCTCCTCAAGTCTGGAGAGAAGACCAGGTTGGAGATAGGATACTGTCGAAGTTGGTGCAGGTTAGTGAGGGCGATACTTCTTGGTACTTAGGTGTTTCTTAAGCAACTTGCTGTTTAGGTGTATATTATTAAACTGCATTTTTGTTCATGTTTAGTGGGTTTTTAATTAAGAGGGTTTAAATAAATGGGAAGACTTACGACTGTGTTGGAATTTAGGAAAACAAAAAGAGCCCTATGAGCCCCACCTGGAGACTCCTGCTGCTCAGAATCTCCAACCCCAGACGCAGCTCATGGGTGGAAAGGCCACGTCATGCTCACCATTGAACTTGGTCTTGCCCCAGCCAGTGGTGGCACACAGGCTCCCAGCGGGGAAGTCGTCGTCAGCGTCAGGCAGGCACACAGCGGACACGGTCTGGGAGAAGCGGGCGGGAGTGGCCAGCTTCAGCAGGGTGATGTCGTTGCGGACGGTGAGCATGTTGAACTTGGGGTTCTTGAAAACCTGTGGGGTGAGGCCAGAACTACAAAGTGAGGCTCTGGGACAAATCAGCCATCTGCAACTTTCAAGGAGACAAACTCCTTTCCTGGTGGCCCATTTCCAGAAAGGAGACCCACAGCCCAGGGTGAGAATTCTGAGGCCCCATTTCTGGTTCCTGTCTCTCGAGCAGCTGAAGGCTCTCCTTCTTACCCCTGTCCCAGCCCCTTGGCTGAGCCTCCCCAGCCAGTGCAGCAGGGCCTGGGCATACCTGGGCAATCTCCAGAACCTGGATGTTTTCCTCATCGGAGCCCTGGTCAAACTCCCCGGCCACGACCACGTGGGAGGTCCTAGTGGAAGCACATGGGGGTTAATGACCTGCCCCATGCTCTGCTCACCTCCCCCAACCCAACTGGCGCTGGGAGCAGCGCCCTGAGCAGGCCCGGCCCTCACTTGACTCCGCAGTGGGCAGCGGTCACCACCCAGTCCTCGCTGATGAGGGAGCCCCCGCAGAAGTGGAAGCCGGTTTTGTCCTGGAGGAAGATGGGGAGGTGAGTGCTGGCTGGACACCAGCAGCCCCCAGCGGGCCCACCACCCTAGTGTGCCCCCCGCTCATGTGCAGAACCCCCCTCACCTGCAGGGACACCTGCCAGGGCCAGGAGCCAGGGATAGCATCTTCCCCGTTGACGATCCTGGACAGGCCACTCAGCACGGGGTGGATGGCGGGGACCCCGCAGCCTGGGGGAGGTGGGTGGGATGAAAGATGAAGAAGGGCTGAGGCCTGGAGCTAGTCTTCAGAAGACTTGGTTTCTACTTCAGCCCACCCAGGCTGGCACAGGACCCCACTGCCAGACTCCCTCCTCCTCCAGGGACCTTCTCCTGGCAGCCTCCAACCTGTAGCCTCAAGGATCCCCCACACACAGTCTGCTGACCCTAGTCATCCTTCCAAGGATGCTGTGGGAAGGGTCTGCTCCCACCCAGGGCCGTTCTGCCGGAAGGAGCAGAACACAGGCTGAGAAATCAGACTGCCGGGCCTCAGACCAGTCCCCGAAGCTCCAGTGCTCATTTTTCTTAGTAAACTGGGAAGCAAAGGATGCTAAACTCACGGGTCAAGGCCCACCCATTAGACTGGTGGGATGAGGGAGGTGTGGAATTAAGATCTGATAACCCAGGTGCATGGGGAATCGGGAACTCTAACGCTGCTGAGGGGAGTGTGAAAGCTGGGCCCACGTTGGATTTTCTATTCTGGAGATTTCAGGAACTACTCATTGTACAAAGTTTTAGTTTCTTAACTAGTTCATAAAATGGGACTTTGATTCCACACCATAAAAGGAAGCACTGGGGAAACAGAACACAAAGGACTTGAATTGTCATAGAAGAATGAGAAAAGACAGGTGTACGTATATATGTCCATGACACATTTGCTGGGTCAGGACCAGGTGAATTCTCAGCACCTGTGCAGGGGTGTTACAATTTGACAACAGAAAGGAAAGTTGGGCTAGGACAGCCCCTCCGACCATCCAGGCCACCTCGAGGGTCATACAAGCCTTGCTCCCTGCCCCTTGTGCCTGTGGGCACAAGGAGATGAACTGGCCACTCACTGAAGATTGTTACCACCAAAACATATGTCGTTGTAATAATCTATTTTCTTGTAATAGCAAAAAGATTAGAAATAAACTGACATATTTACACAGCTGAGTAAGTGAATGGGCTGGGTCATCAACGGGGATAAATCTAAAACATTATGTGGGTGGCAAAAAGCAAGTAGAGTGTCATTCTGTTTCTGTAAGTTTTTACAAAGGTTCTACATTGTTTACGGAGTTATAAATATGTAGTAAATTGGTAAAAAACAAAAACAAAAAAACACACACACAGAAATGACACACTGCAAATACAGAAGAGGGTTCACCTTCACCTTCCAAGGGGAGGAGGGAGAGGGGAACTTTAGCTGAATCTATTTTATATTTTAAAAGAAATACCTTGAACAAATCTGCAAAAAGGTAACATTTTGCTAACCCCTGATGGTAGTAGGTACGTGGATGTCATATAATTTTATGTATTTTTTTTTACTATTCCTTCTTCTTTTTTTAAAATAGAAAATAAAACTTTGACAAGTGCCCGACATATAAATAAAAAACCCGGGTGGAGGCCTTGGGAGGTATCTGTGATCACACTCTGCCTACAGCATCCCGCCACTTCTGGGCCTCAGAACTTGGCGAGGCCCGGACGGTCTTTTTAACCTGCCCAGTGCAGGCTGTGAGGCTCAGAAAGCCCCAAAGGACGTCTCTCCTCCCTGTAGCCTGTCTGGACATGAGGCCACAGGTGCAGGGGAGGTGACTCAGAGTTCCCTCTTGGGCAGACACCAGGGCTCCTTCCAATAGAGCCCCCATAATGGGGCCTGACCGTGGGGCCACTGAGGGCTCAGGGACCTCTCCACCTCACCTCCTCCCAGGCTGGCCGCCCCCCACGCCTGCCCCGATACTCACCGAAGGCAGCTTCCACGAGGGCGAGGCAGGAGAGGAGCCAGAGGAAAGCCATGTTGCTGCAGTCAGAGCAATGTGGGATGCCTGCTGTCCGGGCCCTTTTTTTATATCTCCTGGGAGCCCTAAAACCCCACCCAGTCCCCCAGCCCTGCCCAGTCAGAGAAGCCTGACAGCCTCCCTCCCTGTTATCCAGGGACCTTGGGCGATAAGTAGAGGTCAAGCCCCTCATGCAGCCCAACCTGGCTCTCAGCCTGGGACACCCCAGCCCCTGAGAAAAGAGCAGCTGCCCTAGCCAACGTCACCCCTAAGCTTTGGCAATGCCAGCCATTCCCATGGCACTGTGGGCAAGGCCAGCACCCAGGCTGCTAGCCCAGGCCCTGTAGAGACCAGCTCTGTGCAGTCTTTGCCAGGACACAGGTGCCGGTGCCTGTGCCACTCCCAGTGCAAAAGGGGGGATCCCACCACAGGGTCAAAGAATTAATTCAAAGAATCCCAGCTGGTCGTTACTAGGAGGCCTCCAGTCCCATAAACACAGGCTGCAGGTTCTCAGCAAAGAGTGCGTTCATGCATTGCTCCTCAGGAAGTCAAGTATTATAAGGATATTCTGGGTTATCCAGAGGGTCACCTCTAAACCAGCCCAGCTAAGCAGCTTCAGAGCAGGCATGAGGCAGTTTGTGGGCCTAAAAAAGTCACCCCACAGTGGCCGCCAGAAGGTTACAGGTTGGCATACATGCTGACAGGCTGTCCCATGTTTACTGCTGGGCTCAACTTTATTCTCTTTTTCTGTGATAATTCACAATTTATGAAACTAGTCATTGCATAAAGCTTTTGTTTCTTAAAAAAAGCTTCTTTGATTCCACACCATTAAAGTACGCACTGAGGAAACAGAAAAGAAACGATGTAATACACCAGTAACACATTTGTCATCAGTGGAGGCCAAATGACTTCTCAGCATCTGTGCACAGGTCCCTTCTCTCCTCTGGGCCAGGCCGGGGCACTCATAGGAACAGAGCACACAGTGCCCCTGCCCTGTGGAGCCGAGACCCTAATGAGAGAGACAGACGCTAAAGTAAGAATATAATGCGTTAGGTCCAGTAACGGGGAGATGGAATGGGGAACGCTGCTGCTCTAGACAGTCCAGTGGGGCCTCATGGATGAAACGGTTTGGAAAGAAAAATGCAGCAGGCAAACTGAGTCTTACCTCCAACACCTCTGTGGTCAACAGGCCATGGTCACCTAGGGAGAAGGTCATCAGAATGAGCAGGGCAGGGTGGCCAGATGGCTCAGGTGGTTAGAGCGTGAGCTCTTAACAAACAGGGTTGCCAGTTCGATTCCCACATGGGCCAGTGAGCTGTGCCCTCCACAGTTAGATTGAAGACAACGAGCTGCTGCTGAGCTGCTGGAGGGGCGGCCTGATGGCTTAGTTGGTCAGAGGCTGAGCTCTTAACAACAAGGTTGCCGGTTCAATTCCCACATGGGATGGAGACTGTGCCCCTGCAGCTAAAGATCGAAAACACCGACTGGACTTGGAGCTGAGCGGCACCCTCTACAACTAGATTGAAGGACAACGACTTGGAGCTGATGAGCCCTGGAGAAACACACTGTTCCCCAATATTCCTCCATAAAAATAAAATTAAATTTAAAAAAAGAATGAACAGGACAGTGTCACCGAACTTGATTGGATTTGAAGTTTTGTCTTTGATTTGTAAATTTAGTTTTGTTTTACAATTGTGTGTTCTTATCAGGGGGGATATTCAAAATGTTTAATTAACCACAGGTTGAGCAGAAGCTCCGGCCAGTGGGAGCAGTGGCTGGGACAGGCTGTGGGGAGGCGCTGAGGCAGCCAAATTTTGAGGACCTAGAGGGTGGGGGCAGCGGCTGTTCACTAAGTGGGTCTGAAGCCTTTTGATATTTTAACAGGCTATGTGGTCACCCAGGGGTGTCCTGGCTGAGCGTCAGCCCTGGCTTTGAGCATAAGGAATTACACATTCAAATTCCAGGCCAGGGTAATTTATTGAAATATTAACATTTGCTGGGTTTTTTCCCCTTTCACTCATTCCAGGCAGGTAGTCAAGCCATTTGTATTTTCCTTGACGCAGGGATTTTTCCAGAGTGGACAACAGAAGCAGCCTGAAGTCCATGGCGCTTCAGGTCTGTGGCCGACTTGCGTATGGGGAGAATATGGCCTCCGAAGTCTATACCTGGTCTGCAAAGAGGTCTGTGTGTATTTGCTGATATGTATTTTACTTGAAGCAGTTCCTTTTGGCCCCCACCCATGCCCCTATTCCGAACAGACCATGAGATGAGCACTGCCGGAGCAGGGTTGTCATTTTGTTCCCGAGTGATAGCCACTGCTGCTTGCCCGAAGCCATTGGCTCCTTTTGTCCACACCGAGGGTTCCCATGGAGGCCACCCCACGCAGCTCGCAGTGGAGAGAATGCTGATAAACACAGGCCAGTGGAAACACATGGGGGTGAGGAGAACTCCAGCCCCACCCCACTTTGGCAGTCTTGTGGGGATGTGGCACTTGGCACTTCAGCCGCCATCATGACACCCGCAGAAGAAATACAAGAGATTCTGATCCAAAGCTGTACCACCACTGAGCTGCTGAGCAGGAACCTGCAAACCCACACCTCCAAATCGCTGCTCGTGTGCACTCATGTGAGAAAAGCAAATCCCTCTTTTTAGCCACTGCTAGCCGTGCATCTTGTTACAGAAAAGCACCTTAAGGAATACAAAATAATCATAAGAATGGTGCTAGATGTCTTCCATCTTCCCCTTCAGATTCACTTTTCTCGCTTCTCCACCTTATGGGCCTCAAGCAGACTGATCCTCAGGGAAGAGACTGCATGGCAGCTTCCCAGGCTCTCTGGCTTCCTGTTGGGGTCAGCCTCTGGGAGGCGCCAGCAGGAGCAGGGCCCAGGGAGAGAGAAGTCGGGCACTTGTTCCTGGGTTCCCTCCGAGAGGCTGCTGTGGGTTGGCTGCCTCTCACTCCAGAGGCCACAGATCCTTTCAGGCGCCCCTCTCTGTCCAGCGGCCCTTCCTGGATACCCTAACTCCCTCCTATCCTTTCAGCTCCAGGTGTGTCTCCATTGTTGCTAGAACCCTGTGCACCTCACTATCCTTCGTTGGTTTCCCTAAACCCTGCCAACACCTTTGTAACAATTCCCTATATTAAAACTCCTTAAATAACCCAGTTTCAGTGTGCCATCTGTTTTCAACAGGACCATGACTGATACAGTAATTGTGGCCACAGGACCACTGAACATGGAATTCCGGGGATGGGCTGCTCACCCCGGAGGAGTCAAGGATGACCCCTTAGCCAAAGCAGATGAGACCCTGGTGGCCCATGGCACCCAGTGGCATCACATTTACTCTGCCACTGGAGGTGGCAGAGGCTGAAGTGCAGGTGGGAACAGGCACTGGAGGTCGAGTGTTTGTGGCACTAAGTTCCTACAGCATCAGTGGGGATCACAAATGGCCAATGAGCACATGAAAAGATGATCAAAACCACCAGGCATCAGGGAAATGCAAATCAAAACCACAGTGAGGTATCACTTCACACCCATTAGGACAGCTAACAAACAAAAACCAAAAAAATAAGAATTGGCAAGGACGTGGAGAAACCAGAACCCTTGTGTATTGTTGGTGGGAATGTAAAATAGTGCAGCCACTGTGGAAAACAGTATGGTGGTTCCTCAAAAAATTAAAACTAGATTTACCGTATGATTCCACAATTCCACTTCTGGGTAAATACCCAAAAGAATTAAAAGCAGGGTCTCAAAGAGGTATTTGCACACCAATGTTCATAGCCCTGGGGAAGCCTTGGGATGGGGAAGAAATGGGCAACCGCAGCGATGGGATGCAGGCACTTCAGCAAGCGGCAGTGTGGACACCTGAGCAGGACAAAGGAGCAGCTTCCTTCTCCATGTCTGGGCACAGTGCCAGCCGAGGATGGCGGAGGTTTTCCTCCATGGGCTGAGATTTGGTTTCAGGCTTCTGGCAGAATAAATGATGAAAATACAATTATGTTCTCTAATAGAAAAATAAAGAAAACTACATTTGTTGCATGACAGTGTTTAGGGCTGAGAGTCACTTCAGTAAAAGGAGCAAAAAGAAGGTGGGAGTAGGAGAGGGGCAACAGCCCCAATGTCCCAGTGAGAGAATTGGGTACACAATTGGGGTGTATTTACGAAACACCGCTCCGCCATGAAAAGGAACACACTACTGATACAAACAAGAACTCAAGTGAATCGTAAAATCATTTGGCTGAGCGAAAAAACCCAGACGCAAAGACAACATACTGTACGGTTCCATTTATATAAATTTCCAGAACAGGCATAACTAATCTACAATGAAAGAAATCAGAACAGTGGTTTCTGGTTGCCTCAGAGGAGGGGGAGTTGGAAAGAGGCATGAAGGACCTTTATATATATACTATAATTACATATATAATTTATATATATTATATATGTCAAAATTCATTCCTCTGTTGACTTAAGATCTATGCATTTCACCATCTATAATACATTCTTCAACATACCTTTTTTTTTTTTTTAAGATTTTATTGGGGAAGGGGAACAGGACTTTATTGGGGAACAGTGTGTACTTCCAGGCCTTTTTTTTTCCAAGTCAAGTTGTTGTCCATTCAATCTTAGTTGTGGAGGGCGCAGCTCAGCTCCAGGTCCAGTTGCCGTTTCTAGTTGCAGGGGGCACAGGCCACCATCCCTTGTGGGAGTCGAACTGGCAACCTTGTGGTTGAGAGGACGCGCTCCAACCAACTGAGCCATCCGGGAGGCAGCTCAGCTTAAGGTGCTGTGTTCAAGCTTAGTTGCAGGGGGTGCAGCCCATCATCCCTTGCGGGACTCGAGGAATTGAACTGGCAACCTTGTGGTTGAGAGCCCACTGGCCCATGTGGGAATCGAACCGGCAGCCTTCAGAGTTAGGAGCGTGGAGCTCTAACCGCCTGAGCCACCGGGCCGGCCCCAACATATCTTATTTTTAATTAAAAAAAAAAAAAAAAGATTGGGATGTGACCCCCTCAGCTGCAGGGCTTCGAGGGGAATTGCTCTCTCCCTTAAGGAGACTGACACCTGAGTGCTGGCCTCAGGGAAGATGCCACCGTCTTAGAGGCAATGCCCCTCACAGCCCTCTGCAACACCTAGATGCTGGGCAGAACCTGGAACCTGGCCTAACACCCACCTGAGGCCAAACCCCAGGAGGCAGCTGGGCAGAGACTGAATCAGGACCCCCCTGTCCCTAGCCAAGCTCTTCCCCCAACCCAGGCTGCCTGCGAGAGTGCTCCCCCACATGTGCGAGAGTGCTCCCCCACATGCTGTTGGTTCCCTGTGTGTGCCAAGATCGGGTCATGAGAAGAAATGTCACTGAGTTACAACTTTTCCTGGGCTTGCTTCAGCATTACCCATTAAACATACTAGACCTCACATACTTGCAATGAGGTACCAAGTACAGAGTCAAAGTTTTCTGAAATGTCAGACAACCCGCAAACAAGGCTCTACCTGCTCCCTAGGAGTTTGCATGAACAGAGATGGGGAAATGTCAGACAACCCGCTGACAAGGCTCTACCTGCTCCCTAGGAGTTTGCATGAACAGAGATGGGGAGGCTCCAGGAGTCTAGGAGAAGAGGCAGAGCTCCAAGTCCGAGGGTGGAGAGAAATATCAGGGGAAAAGTAGAGCCTAAGAAAATACTCTTTCCTATAAACTTGTTTGGCTAAACTAATTCTGGGTCCAGAGATCGACTCATCCATAGCCTCTGACTGATGCCTGCTTTGCAGCTGGCCAGCCACCACGAGGCAGCACTGCGAAAAGCTCCCTGCCAGGGTTCAACTGCACTGCGAAGTCCCAGAGACAGGAAGTTCAGGGACTGTAGAATAGGACAAAGCGGCGATCTAACACTCAGCCCTTAGGGGCCCTTCCTTTGGGTGAGGGTTGGAGGGGCGCTCTGGGTTGCGTTTGCCCCTTGGGAGGGTGGTGCGGGACAGAGGGCCGCGGGTCCTGTCCCCGCCAGCTTCTGGCCCCTCTTCCAGCTGGAGTGGGGCATGTACGAGGCCCACCCTCCCCGCCCCCACTAACAGCTGTGCTGATTCCCAGGCCTCAGTAACCTGTGAGTGAGGGCGGGCAGGGCTCCAGCCAGCTGTCAGCTCCCAAGGCTTAGGCCATGGCCACAGGTTGGCTCTCGCAGCTGCGTCCCCTCCCCCAGCTGCCCTGCCCCTCCCCTACTCAGGCCCCAGCATCCAGGGGTGGCCAGAGGGTCACGATCCAGATCCTGGTAGTGTCTTCATCAGGACCCTCCTCGGTGGACCCCTTGACTTCTCCGCCCTGGCTTCCTGCCCTCTCGGCTTTTTGCAACACTCGGGAGCGCTCCGCCAGCCCTTTGCTCTCGGTATTCCCCCTGCCTGGACCCCAGGTCCTCTGACCTGCGCTTGGAGCACACCTGTAAACTCTTAGGCTGTGACTTAAATGTTCTCAGTGAGGCCCTCGGGTAGTAGTAGTAGTAATTAATAATAATAATAATAAATAATAATAATAATAATATAATGTAACTCCTTAAAGGGATAGGAAGGTATATCTTACTTTTTTTTTTTTTTTTTTTGCTCTCTTCCCTGAACTCTCCCACCCCTTGCCCCCATGTAAGCTTGCTAAAGGCAGGAACTTGCGTTTCTTCGGTTTGTTCTAGTCCAGCAGGGGCCTGGTAAGCATCGGTGGCTAGGATGAAGGCACTTGCACAGACAGTACAATTTCATTCAGATGGGACCACAGTCTGCATCTTGTTTTGTGTCCTGCTTTCCCTCCGAATAACATTGTGGCCACCCCGCCCTGTCATTAGTCCTCCAGGATGTGCAAAGGGCACCAATACGCAATTCAAAGCAGGAAAGGACAAGGACCAAGCAACGTGAATTGTGTGTGAGGTCTGGTCCTAGCGCGCTCGAAATGGGCCATGTCCTTTCATATTGTGGAACCCACACTCAGCATCCCCATTTTACATACGTAGGAATGGGATCAGAGAGGGTAAGTAACTTGCTAAGGCCCCACAGCTGTCTGATGCCGACATCTGCATCGTGAACTAGCACACTACAATCAGCAATGCAATTGAAATTAGACCCAGCCAGGAGGTATTTTCCTCGTGCGTTTTAGGGCGCTTGTCCTATACCTGGCAGCCTCAACCCAAATTTCTCCCTCCCCAGTTTTGCAGTTGCTGGGAAAGGCCCCACTGTCCATGCTATTGCCCAAGCCAGAAACAGACCTCCCTGCTCCTACTACTGTGTTTCCCCCAAAATAAGACCTCACCAGAAAATAAGCCCTAGCATGATGTTTCAGGATGACGTCTCCTGAACATAAGCCCTAATGCGTCTTTTGGAGCAAAAATTAATATAAGACCCAGGCTTATTTTCGGGGAAACACGGTATCCTGCCTGGTCCAGCCTCCATCAGTTCTTGTTGGGGTGACAGCAAGGGCCCTCTGGCTGGCCCCTGGACCCAGTCTTGCCCTGGATGCCTCATGCTTAACTCCAGGGACTCATGGCACCTGGGGGAAGGGCCCAGGTCCCTGTGAATTGGCAGTGGGATACATGCCCCTCCAAGCCACACTGCAAACAGCCTGAGTGACCAGCACAGATACTAAAGTAAGCCTTCACTGAACCTTCTTGGCCAACCCAAGAGCGGGGGGGGGGGGCAGGAGAGAAACACCCTCAGCCCCTGACCACCTGTGCTACCACCCACCCCTTGGTCGCCACACATCCCCACGACTTGACCACACTGCCCAGGGAGTTTTGAACAACTAACAGATGAGCTAAATTACTTGTCCTAGGTCCTCCAGACCATGAGAGACTCGGTTGGGGCTCAACTCTTGGCCAGGTCTGGCTGCTGCCACAGGGCCCCTCCCGAGGCAGGGCCAAGAGGAGGAAGCCAAGTGCAGTGGGAATGAAAAAAGCCATGAGATCTCTTTCTCTTCTTGGCTGTGGGTTGGGGGCCACCTTGGTTGGCCTCAGCTTTGCCCTTGGCCATGACCCCAAGCTCGGCCATGGCCACAGCTGCTGCTGTCCTGGCCTGCTCTGGTACGTCCTGCCCTCTCTGGCACACACCCAGGAAAGAGATTGTCACCTCAAGGTCTCCAGATAACAGCCTCATGCACAGGGATATAACGAGGAACCCCCCAGGCAGGGGCTCTACACCTTTCTGAACACAGCACCATGACCTTTCTCTGGCTCCTGTCCTGCGCCCTCCTGGGTACAGCTTTCGGTGAGTGCCGGGGCAGGTAGAGGCTGGGAAGGCTGTGTCCCCAACCCTGAGGCCAGCAAGGGGCCCCGGGGTCCCTACTCCCAGTTCTACTGTGCCTGGTGGTGTGAGGCTGAGCGAGTCTCTCCCCCTCTGAGCCTCACCAGCCCCTTCTCTACAATGGGCATGCTGGGAGGGTTGGATCAGACCAGCCAGAGTGAGGCCTCCGAGGAGTAGGGAGACATTCCTGGGGCTGTCCCAAGGCCTCACACCCTGTGCAGGGGACGGGGACGACAGGTCCAGATGGTCAGAGAGTTCTCTGAACGGTTGGGGGCTCCCAAAGAGGCTCAGAAAGTGAGCAGGTGGGCAGGTGTGGCTCAGCATCCACCAGCCCTAACTTGTGTTTGCTGAGTGCGTACTATGTGCCAGGAACAGAACAAGTTCCTGCTGTGCCTACTAACTCCTCTTATGTCCTTATACCGACTCTGTGAGGTTAGCAACCATATGGCCCCCATTTTGCTGATGGGAAAACTGAGACTTAGAGTAGTTAAGCGAGGCAGTGATGGGGCCGGGGTTCAAACCCACAGAGCCCGGCCCCCTGCCCAGGCTTTGGTCCTGCACCACCTCACACTCAACCCACTGGACTTGTCTGGGCTGATGCATACAGCAGACTGAGTTGTCCGTGGGGAATTCCTGGGGCCATGGGACCTGGCTGGGGGGCACAGAGTTGACCTTGGCTTCCACCCCTCACCATATACTCCCACCCCCAGGCTGCGGGGTCCCCGCCATCCACCCCGTGCTGAGTGGCCTGTCCAGGATCGTCAATGGGGAAGAGGCTATCCCTGGCTCCTGGCCCTGGCAGGTGTCCCTGCAGGTGAGGGGGGTTCTGCACATGAGTGGAGGGCACACTGGGGTGGTGGGCCCGCTGGGGGCTGCTGGTGTCCAGCCAGCACTCACCTCCCCCTCTTCCTCCAGGACAAAACCGGCTTCCACTTCTGCGGGGGCTCCCTCATCAGCGAGGACTGGGTGGTGACCGCCGCCCACTGCAGTGTCAGGTGAGGGCCTCGGGTCCCCAGGAAACCCCTTAAGTGGGGGGAAGACCCTCAGCACTGAGGACTAGTCCTTTGACTCCTTTGTTCGTCAGTTTCCTAATTTGGAAATGTGAAGAAAATTCAGTCCTGCTGTTCTCCCAGGGGTCTCTGGGAAGGAAACATGGGGTAGACTGTTGGCATAGTTGTTCCAGGGGGCAGTTGTTGGTATTCTGAGCTCCTGAATCTTGTGATCAGCACCGCACACACCAGCCCCCGGCAGCCCAGCAGGGCCCCACCACCTCATGTCAGGAACCCCTCCTTTCTCTGGCCCTTCCCAGAACCTCTCACCTGGTCGTGGCCGGGGAGTTTGACCAGGGCTCAGACGCTGAGGACATCCAGGTGCTGAAGATTGCCAAGGTATGGTGGCCCTCAGAGTCCAGGTGGCTCCAGGCAGGGTGGGCTCTTGGCAGTTGCAGCCCAGGCTAACTGGGCTGGATCAAAAGGCCTGAAAACCCCTTGGGCTGGGCATAGTGGGAAGGGGTGCCTCAGCTCCCGATCACCCCAATACCCCATCATGATACAGCAAAGCAGAAAGCAGGTGAGTGAGGTTTCACGTAGGGACAGTCTTTGCCTGCATCCTGGGCCCACAGGAGGCGCTGCTGAGCTAAACAGATGGTTGTCCAGAGAGGACACCAAGGCGATGAGGGGTAGCCCAGCGCCCTTGTTCTGCCGTGCGCTGGCTTCTTCCCAGACCCCAACTGTGGCTGTCGGCCCCACCCAACAGGTTTTCAAGAACCCCAAGTTCAACATGTTCACCATCAACAACGACATCACCCTGCTGAAGCTGGCCACGCCCGCCCGCTTCTCCCAGACCGTGTCCCCTGTGTGCCTGCCTGAGGACTCTGACGACTTCCCTGCGGGGTCGCTGTGTGCCACCACGGGCTGGGGCTTGACCAAACACAACAGTGAGTGGCCACAGGGTGGGTGGACAAGAAGCGGAGGCTGCGGGCAGGGCAGGGCTACTGTTACTGACCACCCACTCTGCCCTTCCAGATGCCAAGACCCCTGACAAGCTGCAGCAGGCAGCCCTGCCCCTCCTGTCTAACACCAACTGCAAGAAGTTCTGGGGCAACAAGATCACCAACCTCATGGTCTGCGCAGGTGCCAGTGGCGTCTCCTCCTGCATGGTATGGCTTCCTAGGCTACCCTCGAATCCCTTTCCTCCCAGCCTGGGATGGATTTGAGCAAAAGGCCAGGCCAGGGCTTGGTAGAGAGGAAATGGAAGTAGCAGGGCATTTCGCTGGGCATTCCTACCTAAGTAGTTGGGAAGACAGGGCTCTTGGCAGATCACCCACCAATGACCTCAGCACAAGTGCCAGAGTAAGGGGCTTTGGCCTTGGAGCCACCACAACCCAAAATTCTATTGATAATGGTGTCTAAACAAATGGTGCTTCCTGGAGTTGTGCAGTGCACAGCCTGGACAGTGGAACATGGCAGCCTAGAATGGCTCCAGAAGGGGCTGGGCAGCCCTTCCTCACAGTGGCCCCAAGACCAGCACGACTCATACTTCCCCCCTACTAATCAAACCAGCTTTACTGAGCCTCTATCACAAAACCCCACCCCAGAGGGTGGTCCAGACTTCCAGGGGCACAAACCATAGAAAGAGCTGCTCAAGTTTCTTTCATCATCTTTCCAGTATGCTTGTGCTGAGTCTTCTGGCAATCAGGCCCTGGACTGGGCTCTGGGAACATCTGGGAACCCCACCTGGGCTGCCAGATCCAAGCCCGCTTCTCCTTCTCCCGTAGGGTGACTCTGGCGGCCCCCTGGTCTGCCAGAAGGATGGAGCCTGGACCCTGGTGGGCATCGTGTCCTGGGGCAGCGGTACCTGCTCCACCTCCACCCCTGGCGTGTACGCCCGTGTGACGGAACTCATGCCCTGGGTGCGGCAGATCCTGGCCGCCAACTGAGCCCCCGCCCCACCCTGGCCTCCCTGCTGACTTTGCTCCCACAAAGTCTCAATAAACCGAGTGAAACTCACATCGATGGTGTCCATCTCCTGTGTTGGGGCCTCCAAGGCCTGAACTTGGGCCTTCGCCAGGCCAGGTACGGGGGGGTCTCTCCTTAGACCCCTCTCCAGAAGAGCTGGGAAGGGCACAGGCAGATGAAATGGGACTTTGACCCCCACTCTCCCACCTGGGCTACAAGGTCCTCACCATCTGCCCCCTGCTCAGCATGCTCAGGCCCCCTGCCGGGACTGGCATCCAGGGGGTGAGTCTGCTGTTGGCCGCACACACCTATGCTTCCAGGAATCCTCCCAGGCCCCCACTGGGGACACTAGAAGGGACCCAACACTCTCAATGGTTGATGAGGGAGCACCCTCCTTCCTGTTACCCTATCCTGGCTGCTTCTGTCCTGTTAAAGGACCAGCTGGATGAGCGGTGGCCTGGGCAGAAGACCTTAGGATGCTGGAGGAAGAAAATCAGCCAGATGGCTCAGTTGGTTAAAGCGTGTTTTTTAAATTTATTATTATCATTATTTTTAGTTGGGGAACAGTGTTTCTCCAGGGCCTATCAGTCCCATCAGCTCCAAATCGATGTCCTTCAATCTAGTTGTGTCGGGCGCAGCTCAGCTCCAAAGTCCAGTCGCCGTTTTCAATCTTAGTTGCAGGGGGCACAGCCCACCATCCCATACGGGAATTGAACCGGCAGCCTTGTTGTTAAGAGCTTGCACTCTAACCAGCTGAGCCGTCTGGCCGCTTCTCCGGAATCTCAGCGGCAGCTCGCTGCCTTCAATCTAGTTATGGAGGGCACAGCTCACTGGCCCGTGTGAGAATCGAATCGGCGATCCTGTTGTTCAGAGCTCGCACTCTAACCAACTGAGCCATCCGGCGGTCCCTAGAGCGCGTGTTCTTAACAAGGTTGCCAGTTCAATTCCTGCATGGGATGGTGGGCTGCGCCCCCCTGCAACTAGATTGAAAATGGACACTGGACTTGGAGCTGAGCTGCGTGCGCCCTCCACAACTAGATTAAAGGACAACGACTTCACTTGGAGCTGATGGGTCCTGGAAAAAAACAGTTGCCCAATAAAACTTTTTAAAAAAGAAAAGAAAGAAGATCAGGCAGAGGCAGCAGCTTGGGAAGGTGAGACGAGGCTGGACTCTCAGGGCTCCGACCTAGTCCTGGACACTGGACTCCCTGCCCAGACTTCATGGCGAGCTGGGTGCACCCCCAGCTCCCAAGGTCCTGCAGCCATTAGCAGAGCTCACCCGCCTGCAGGAGATAATTCTTGTAGGGTGCTTGGGCTGAGCCTACCGGCTTCAGGCCCTGGACTGGGGCGTCACCTCCTTGGCCCTGCTGTTCCCTGCGGCCTTGGTTTTCTTCTGCGGGGACCCATTGCTTCTTCACCCTCCCAAGAGGCCGCCCACAGCCTCACCATGGACCCCTTCAACCAACCACTCCTACCCTGGGCATCCACAGGTGAGGACACACCCGCCTTTCCACCCAAGGACCCTCTCACGTCTCACACCTCAGGAGGCTGCTTTACATTTTTAGAATTTTATTTAAATGTAGCCTATTAGTCAAATGATTGGAAAATCAATAATGAAAAATAGTTTTTTAGGGTTTTCTCCTAGTGTTCAGAAGGATCAAGCAACAGCGGCCTTGGCCCTGGGAGGTACACAGCACCCTGTGGAGCTGGGGTCAGCCACAGGGGTCAGCCCAGGCCATGTGGGTCAGGGGGCCTGCATGCTCCTGGCCGGGCCCCCTTGACCCTCCCCAGGCCCGCAGCACTCGGGGAAGACCACGCGCCTGCTCCTTGGCCGGCCTAGGCCCCCGGGCCCAGCTCTGCATCATCCCATATCCTGCCCCGTCATAAATATGTACAAATCCCTGGACAGTTTGGGACCCCAGGCCTGGGTGGAGCTAGGGTTGTGCGTCCCGATGCCAGCGGCGCCATGACTCTCTTGCGTGACCTCTGCAGGCCTCCATTGCTCTGGCCATCGGCTCTCAGGCGGCTGCCAGCTGGCCCAGCACCCGGCGGAACTGCTGGGTGCTGTGGCCCAACTCCTTGACCCTGTCCACCATGTCCCGGGCGGCGGTGGCCGATGGGTACTGCAGGGCGGCCGCCTTGGTGGTAGCCACAATGCCACGCAGGAGGTCGCACAGCAAGTTGCTGTAGTGAGTCACCTGGCTGCGAACGTCAGCGGCCTTGGCCTGCCGCGACAGCGTGTCCCCAATGAACACCAGCTTGTGGGCGCTGAGGATGACGAACTTGCTGTGTGCCACGAAGATCTTGGGCGGCTGGTTGGTTTCCACAGCGGTGAAGAAGGCGTCCACTGCGTTGGTCAGCGTGGTCAGGTTGGCCTCGCACTGCTCCAGGTAGAAAAGCAGCAGCTGTCGGTCCGAGGGCCCCAGGCCACCTGTCCGCCCCGGGGCCAGGGGCTGGGCCGTGGTCCAGTTGGTCAGGTCATGGTCTATGGGTCGTGACACCTCCTGCTCCAGCCGCTCGAACTGCTTCAGCTGGAGAGAGGGAAAGCAGAGTCAAAACTGCAGCCACAGAGCAAGAAGGGATAAAAATGGACCCCTTCTAAAAAGGGACGATACTCTGAGTCAGTGGCCGTGGGGAACAGGCCACCTCTATCCTACTGGCGGAGCATGTATCCTTACCAAATAACTTTTTTGTTCTAGAGATTCTCCAAGTAACTTTTTCGCCAATATCATTTATGATTCCATTTATGTAACATTTTTAAAACGATAGAAATGGAGAAGAAAGGAGCGGCTGCAGGGGCGTCAATCTCTTGGTCTGGGTGTTTTCTAGTTACTCAGGATGCAATCTTGGGGGAAAACCGGGTGAAGGGTACACAGGACTGCTCTGTAATCTCTTTGCAACTTCCCGTGAATCTATAAATATTTCAAAATGAAAAGCTAAACCAAACATTTTCTTAACATACATAATGTAAGATTCAAATACACTAAGCAGCCGTCACTTGGAATCCCACGGACCCAGAAATGTTAAAATTCTGACAAATTAGCTTTTAGAACTACACACTCAAGTTTTCACAGATGAAATAATATAAAATATCTTTGAAATGATTTGGGGGATTAGCTGTTGTGCTGAGAATGATTGGGGCTGAGTTAATGGTACCTGGGGGACTATTTTCTTCAATTTTATAAATGGATTAATTTTTCATAATAAAAATTTTAAACAAAAGAAAGGTCCTGGTATTTGTCAAGTTTCAGAAAACAAAAATCCATACAAAAATTGGATATTCTTCCAAGATATTTTCCTTTAAATGTGAATTTCCTTTTTAATTAGAACACTGAAAACATATAATATTTTATCGCCTACTTTTAGCACCCGACAACATGTCATTCATTTCATACCAGTATGTATGAAAGCATGTGGGAGGAGGAAATTTCCACCAGCCACAGCCCTTGCCTGGGACTCATTGCTGTGACCAACGTGTCCTCACCAGAGCTGGTTCTGACCAGGGGACTGAGTGGCTGTGACCAGCTGTGCACAGACTTAAGGACAGACAAGATCCATTCTACCCAAGATGTCAAGCCTTAATTGGCAAAACCAACATGAAACCTAACACTTGAAACCCTCAACTTTCCTCGCCGTAGGCAAGCTACCTGCTGAAACTCCCACTCAGTTTTGCCTAGTGAGAGAATACTCATTTTTGTTTTAAACTCTGGTGAGTCTTTTTCATTCTTTGACAATTCTTAATAGCTACATAATATTCGACTGTATGAATGTTCATACTTTATTCAACCAATACTCTATTATTAGATATTTGGGGCGAGTCCAGATTTTTCACCGATACGGAAATGGAGCAATAAACGTCTTTGCCAATACATTTTATGTACTTGTATTTTACTTGTACATTATGTTCCTGGCCTAGGAATTTTAGATGTTTAGAGTTTTTCATACACGTTCCTATCTTCCAGCTTCTAGTAATTTCTCTAAGTGATCAATCAGATATGTGAAGAGATTTATATTCTGTACAGCACTGTTTAAAAAAGTAAACACCAACAGAGGACTGATTAAATGCTGGAAGAGTTCAGAGGAAGACAAAGAGAATAAAGTATATGTGATATCTTGAATCAGTGGAAATCCCATATATTACATATATATATATATATAAAATAACAGTTCTTTATTTAGTGTGCTCTATGTGCCAGGAACTTCCTAAGCATTGTGCTTTTTTTGTTTTTTTTAAGGAGGGTGAAGCTCACAGTGGCCCATGTGGGGATCGAACTGGCAACCTTGGTGTTATTAGCACCACGCTCTAACTAATTGAGCTAACTGGCCACTCCTGTGCTTTCTTTAAAAACTTATGGAATTGTCACATCGACCCTGAAATAGAAACAATTATAACCCCCCCCTTTACAGCTGGGGAAACTGGCTTTGAAAAATGTATGCCTTGTCTCGGGTCCCAGGGTAGGGAAAACAGGCTCTCCATACCATCCTTCCCTACGCCCCGGGGGAAGGCAGGGTGAGGGAAACCTTACGGGTGGTACTGCTGTATTTATTTTGTGCTAGTCTATATTTTCATTTTCTATTATCTTCATAATCAGAATCTTAGTTTTTTGTTTTTCTTTTTACTATCCCTTTCAAATGACCCAAAATATGAAGGAAATTCTGTCTGCAGATAAACACAGCAGTACTATTTATATTAAGGAAAATTGGGTACAATGTAAATGTTCAACAGTAACAGATGTTATGTGGCCTTTTAAAAATAACTTATGAGGAATGTTTAATACCATGGAAAAATGCTTGAGGTAAAAGCAGATGTAACTGTTCACAAAGCATCATCTCAAACACACCTCTGGGTGTGAATGGCTTTTTTCTTTTTTATAAGTTTCTGTATGTGCACTCTAAAATGTCTACCATGATTATTCTAATAATAACTTAACACACAGAGACAGTCATGTGGTTGAGGGGGGACTGGCTGAGCTGGGAGGGCCCGGAGGCTCAGCTCTGGAGACGGGCTCTGAGGGGTGGCTTCTCTGACAGATGAGAAGCCTGTGCTGGGAGAAGCTGGTGAATCTGAGCTTCCTCACCTGCTGCAGCTCCAGCTGGCCCTTCCCCTGCCGCATGATGTTGCCCTTTTCCAATAGCTCCTTCTGGGTCTTCTCAAACTCTTCCTTCCCCTAGAGGGGAGACACAAGACTGGGCTGAGCCAGAAGCCCCACAGGTCCTATCGGGCCGAGTGTAGGATGCGCGGCCACCAGGTGGCGCTGCACACCACACCAGGCTCCTACTGAAGCCACCAAGCCTAGGGTGGGTGGGGGCAGCTTCCAGGGGAAGCATTTCTCCTGAGCCTCCTCCAATTCCAGCCAGCCCAGGAAGGGGTTGGGCACACGCTATGTGGCCATGGCCATCCTCCCTGCCAGGGTTCCCATGCCAGGAATCACTTCCAAGCCCATCCCCTAGGCGTACAGGGCCTGTTCCCTGCTTTCCAGACCACTGGGCCTTGGCACCTGCCGACTCAGCCCAGCCCAGAATGCTGAGACAACTCAGCTGGCATCCAGGTCTCTGCTCAGAGGCCCACTCCTACTCCACCCTCCATCACCTTATTTCTCCCATGCCTGTAACTATCTTTGTCTTTGCTTACACTTCAGAATCCATCTCCCCAAACAGAACAGAGCCACCTCTGCCCTGGTCGCCAAGCAGCTCAACCCCTCCAGGTGCTCAGAAGTCACTCCTGGCTGGCACTGCAGGACCCTGATGACATGGACTTGTTGGTCCAAAGGCCTGAGGTGGGGGGGCCCTCTAGCCTGGACAGTCAAAGTGAGAGGAGGGCACAGGGCCTCACTGAGGCATTGCTGGGGCCAGACCCTCCTCTGGCCACAAGAGCCCTCTGTGTGGGGGTGATGAGGGTCCCACGACACAGGTGGAAAAATCAGCTCAGAGAGGGCGAGGGACTTCCCAAGGGGCCTGGGGAACCTGGGCAGGGCAGATACCCACCTGCAGGTGGACGTAGTCATAGTCCTCCATCCAGCCCCCCTCACTGTTCTCATATTGCCCATCTGGCGAGTCCTGAGAGGTGAACTTGGGGGGTGAGGGCAGGGGCCGGGACTGGATACTGCTGGCCTTGTCAGTGGGGTTTGGGTGCAGGGGGCCGCCCCCCTCGGGCCCTGGCACAGGAGCCTTGGTCCGTCTGAAGAGCAGCGAGGCGTTGCCATGTAAGAAGGAGGCCAGCTGCTTGGCGTCCTCGGGCACAGCCCGTGAGCAGGCCACCAGGCGGTCTAGGTCTTCAGGAGTGGTCCCGGGGCCTCCCCGGGCACTGTCGAAAGTCTGACTGTGGGCCACTAACGTCTGGTACACGTCCTCCATCTTCTGCAGTTGCCGGCTAAGCTTGGCATGCAGCGTGCGGTCGGAAGTGTGGGCAGCATTGCCCACGGCGCTGCGGGCGAACTCCAGCAGCTCATGGACCGCCCCCTGGACGGCGGCCATGGCAGCCCGCAGGTCCTGCACGGGGGGCTCCTGAGGCTCGGCGGTGCTGCGCCAGCCCCCAGACCCGCCGGCACTGCCCGCCATATCCAGGAGGTGGGCTACGGTGGTGCTCACACTCTGCTGCAGCCGCGCCAGGGCCTCCACAGCCACCTCCAGCTCCAGGGGCTCGCGGCCCGGAACCACGGCCTCCAGGGACGAGGCTGACTGGCTGCTGCGTGTGCTGCCTGTGCTGGAGGCTGACAGGCGCTTGGCATCCGCGGGGGCCTCTCGCTCGGCTGGGGGGGGCACCGCGTACACACCATCGTCAGCTACGCCGCTGTCAGCTGCCTCAGGAGGAAGCCGCTCACGGGGCACGTCGTAGAGGGTGCCAGGGCCAGGCCGCCGCAGGCCAGGGGGCACGTCGTAGAGGTCGGGAGCCGGGGGCGGCACGTCGTACACATCCTCAGCTGGCGGCGAGTCCGGAGCGGGTGCAGCAAGGACCATTGGGTGGCGGGTCGGGTCAAAGGGCTTGGCCTTGGCGAACGCAGGGGGCACATCATAGGTTTCCTCACGCAGCAGTGGGCCATCGGGCACATCCTTGCTCACCGATGGAGGAACATCGTACACCTGGAGGGGCCAAAGGGTGGTCAAGGCTTCTGCCCATCTGCCCACCTGGGAGCTTAGGGGCAGGACCCAGTCACATACACAGACACAGCCCAGGGGCACACATTCGACAGGATTCTTATCCACGCAGGTTATGGTTAAGAGCCCAACTCTGGAGCCAGACCTGAGTTCAAAATCCTGGCTCCATGGTTTACTAGCTGTGTGACTTAAGGAAGGTGACTCAACCTCTCTGTGACTGTCTGCTCACCTATAAGATGGGAAAATTTTCTTATACGTTTGTTGTAAGGATTACATGAGTTAATTCACTTTGTAACTTCACACACTTGGTGGAAGATCAACTATGACACCACTACCACCGCTACCACTACCATCACCACCACAACCACCACCACCACTTGTGTATTCTCTGCTCTGTGGCAGGTACTTGGCTGAGCTACCTGTGTGTTTTATTCAGTGTGACATATATTACTGGTCATCTCCCTTGCGCTCTCAGAAGTGTCCTGGTTTGGATGATGAATTCTGAGTCACCTTGCCTGATATCCTGTGTGATCCTCTCAAGAACCTGTGAAGAAAGCCCACCAAGGGGCCCTTTTACAGATGAGGACGCTGAGGTTTTGAGAAGCGTTCGTCACAGAGTGAGTGAGGGGTAGAGCCGGGGTCTGGAGTCAGGTCTCTCGATGCCCTCAAGCCTGTAGATATGGGTCCCCATCCCAGTACACACGCTCAGTCATACCCAGAACCCCACACACAGTCCGGTCTCAGCCCGAGGCCCCAGCATGCCCTGACTGCTCACCGCATGGTGGCTGGATGGCGGCAGGCCCTTCTCCACACTGGGGGGCACGTCATAGACGTCCAGAGATGGGTCCCGGCCATTGGGACCCTTGACAGCCATGGGGGGGGTGTCATATACCTGGGGGTAGAAAAGGTACAGTGATACAGGTGCCAGGGTCACCTGAGGGGATGGAAAGAGCAGAAACCACACAGCACCCACCTTAGGACCACCCTACCCTGGCCAGGGCCAGGCCGACTTACCCCTACCCCAGTCCCGACACTTACCTCCTGGCCATACTGGCTGGGAAGTAGCCCCCGAATAGGGGGCACGTCATAGATGTCCTGGGGTCCCGGGCCCAGCAGGTGACGTGGGATGTCATACTCATCCTGCTCTGGCTGGGAGGTCTCAAACACATAGCCCTGTCCCACACGGGTGGGCACCACCACCTAAGGGCAGACAGCTGACTGTTACCACCGGCCCTAGACGCCAGCCCCCAGGGTCCCCCCTCAGGTCCTCAGGGAAACTCTACTCCCCCATGACACACATAAAGGCTGGGGCTCCCCAAGGGTGGGTTCAGAGGCTACTCGGAGGCAAGGGAGCTTACATCCCCTTGCATTCTCTGCCCTTTCTTCAATGAAATACAATGCCTGGGGAATACTAAGACCCCCTAGGGTTTGCTTAGAGTTTGGCTCTCGTCAGGATACCGAAGTGGTCTTCACAGTTGGATGACCTGGAAGGTTCCCAAAGAGGGTATATATAGGCTGATGGGAGGATGGGCCACCCTTGAGTGGGGTGCCCTACCTAGGGATGCCTCCCAGCTGCACTGTCCTCAGAAAGATCTGCCAGCAAGGGTCTATCCCAAGTATAGGACCCAGCAACCACCTTCTGGCTCCAGGACAAATGGAGTTGGTGGTGGCAGGCTGTGACTTCCTCAGGCTAGGCTCAGAGGAGGTGGCCTGCAGGAGATCCCGACAGGCAAGGCCTGGAGCCTCCAAGGAGGTGGTGGCACGGCAGCGCAGCAGGCAGCACCTCTGCCCTCCTCATTGCCCCCAGCACATCTTGGGGCCAGTAAGGACTCTCTGACCTCATGGCCAGTTCTCAGGCAGATGGAAGGATGGGTGCGGGTGTGAGGGAGTAAACAAGACTAGAACCAAGACGGCCACTCCGCACTGCACCACACCCACAGGACCAAGACCAGAGAGGAGGCCAGCCCTTTCCCTTCCCTTCCCCAGTGCCCTCCCCCTGGCCCAGGGTCCAGAGCTCTGAGCTGCCCAGCCCTTCACGTCAGTACCAGACCTGGCAGGCAGTGCTGGGCTGGCAGCTTTCTTCCCTGCATACTCCTCAGGCCCTAGGGGAGGGGCCTGTGGGAGGGGCCAGCGGGATCTCCTAAGTCAGCTCAGGGCAGGCCTCCCCCACAAGGTTCCCTGCTCTGCTCTTCTCCACAGAAAGGCCTTTTGTTCCATAATCAAAGGGGATGTCTGGGACACGGTTGACTCAGGCCCTCCCCACACACACCCCTGGGGGCAGCGGGGCTGAGGCAGGGCCCGCCCTGGGGCTCGGCGCCGCAGAACTCTGTGTCCATGCTTGTACCCAGCTCCCGTGACAGTGACAGCCAGCTCTGCACCCCCTGTGCCCTGGAGGGTGCAGGCTGCATGTGCACACACTGGGTACCCCAGGAGCAGCAGAGTGTCCCCCCTGGAAGTGTGGGCACCAGCACTTTTCTGAGCAGCCCAGACCTTGTCAGAGCCTCCTGCTGATCTGACACGTCCCCTGCCTGTGTCCGGGGCAGCAAAGCTGCAGCAACTTGGGGGCTCTTGGGCAGGCTCTCCCCGAGTTGCTGGGGCAGACCTCCATGGGGTATTCCCGGCCCACTGCACCCCACCCACAGTGTGTCTGGGAGTGGAGTTGGCGGCCCTCCTCAGACTCATCTCCCTCCTCGAGCCCCAGACTTGAGTCTCCTCCAGAGCTATTTTTAGACACTGGAACCTGCCAACAGCAGGGCAGGCAGGCGGGAGCTGGCGGGACGTGGCAGGTTGGCGGAGCCTTGAGGCAAGGCCTGAGGCATCTCTAGGCCCTGCCGACCTCTGAGGGAGGTAAGGACCCGGCTCCACAAAAAGGGGTGTGTACCCAAGCCCCTCTCAACCTCCCACAGATGAGAAAGAGCAGGCAGCACAGGCCCCGGGCTCTGGGCAGCTTGCCACTCCTGCGGCTCAGTCGGTGACAGTAAGCAGCCATATTGGCCAGCAAATGTTTTTCTGGGAGAAAAAAATAGTAAGGCAGCCGCCAGTGGGGAGAAGCTTGTTAGGGAAACCCACTCTCCAGAGAGCTGCTGAGCCCATAATCACAGGCCGCCATGCTCCGCACCTGGGGCTCCGTTAGCAGGACCTGGAGGCCCCTGGGGGCGGGGACACAGCCAGAGTCTGGGAAGAGACACAGACCTCATCCCCAAGACCCACATGCTCTCTCTCACACACATCTCAAAAGTGCAGAAGACAGACACAGAGAAGCAGAGAAAACAAATTCCCATAGCCAGACACACATCCAAAGACAGACAGACTCAGGCCGGGCAGAGCCCCAGCAGGGTGCCTGTAGAGAGCAGAAATGAGGCATGAAGATAACGGCTACCAAGACCCACTGGGATGGGACAGGCCGCCGGCCCCATTCTGTCCAGGCACCCAGCCACCTCCAGGCTGTGACCCCCACTCCCAAGCTGCCAGTCTCCCCCTTCTGCAAAAGGGGGAGACTCACACATGACCCAGGCCAGTTGGCCCTGGCACACCCCTACCCCACCCCCATCTAGGAGCTCAGTTTCCTCCTCTGGGCAGTGGAGCACCACTGAATGCTGTGGGACGGAGTACCTGACATGGGTCCCCTTGCTCCTGGCCCCACCATGGCCCAGCACCAGGAGCCTGGGGAGGAGACAAAGCTCCCAGAAGGAACAGGACTGAGCTCAGCTGTGTCTCCCGGCAGCCTGACCCAGCGCAACAGCTGTCCCCTCAGGCACAGCTGCGGCCCCTGACCCAGAGGCACTCCCCGGAGAGTGACCACACAAAAACACCCCTCCCACTGGGGACCCTACGGACTTCTCTCAGCTTCCTAACACTACGCCCAGCCCAAAGGGTGCCGACACCCCGATGTGGCCCTGACCACGCCCCCCAGTCCTGCAGGCCACTCTGCTCCAGGCTCCAGGCATCTGATCCCTTCTGACCACTGGCCCTCTCACTCATTGTCTGGCGTCCTGAGTGCCAGGGCCCCAGCCCCCCAACCAAGTCCTGACAGGATTCTTCCTCAGCCACACCGACCTCCCCCGCTGGAACTAGGAGCCTCAGTTTCCCAGACTTCTGAGGGGGAAGACAAGGATTATGAAAGCACAACCTTGAAATGTGGGCACAGATGTACACACACCAAGATGCGTGCTGCATCACTGCTTGTCACAGAGACATGTGCCATCAGAAACTGCCTAGAGCCTACCCTCACAGTGGGGGGCGGGGGGACACAGCAAAATCCAGGGCAGCAGTCACAAGCACGTACAGGGACCCACCCAACAAAATGCTTTTGATATCTGATATTGAATCTATAACCTCAAAATGCAGAAGTATGTCTACAAATCTGTGAAAGATGAATAGAGAATATGCTAGATAAAATATGCCAAAATTTCCCAGTGATTACCTCTTGATTAGGGCAGCTCATAGCTAGGCTTTTTCATACATTAAGTATATTCTATGACAGACAAGCACAACTTTCATGCTCATGAGATAAAAGCAACTGAGGCTGGCCAGGTCAGGAGCAACGAGACTTCTCAGGAGAGGGCATCCAGGCGCCCGCAGGTGAACCCAGAAGCAGTCTGAGAGCAAGCCCCTTGAGTGGGAGGGAAACAGAACCAATGACCAAAACGGGCTCGAGTCCAGGGCCCGCCACAAGGGGCTCACTGGTTTCCTGGCCCACAGGGCTTCCGCTGCCTGC
Organism: Rhinolophus sinicus; assembly: GCF_057876585.1. Taxonomy (NCBI): domain Eukaryota; kingdom Metazoa; phylum Chordata; class Mammalia; order Chiroptera; family Rhinolophidae; genus Rhinolophus; species Rhinolophus sinicus. The sequence continues at coordinate 60,050,850 of NC_142508.1, read as the reverse complement.
CTGGCCTCACAGAAGAACCAGGACAGGCCAGGCTTAACTGCAAAGACTCAGGGAGTGAGAGGTGCGTAGGGAAAAGTGTGTGCCTCCCTGGGGTGTGTGCAGAGCATGGAGGGGGGAGAGACAGACAAAGAGAGAGAGAGAGAGAGAGAGAGAGAGAGAGAGCGCGCGCGCGCTATGGCCTGTCCCAAGACTCACTGGCTAGGCACTGCTCCCTGCCACCACCCACAGGACAGGTACTCCCCTGGCAGGACTCTGTTCCTTCCACGGAAGCTGTCTTGGGAGCAGCCTCAGTCGGGCTACCCCAGTCCCAGCACGGCACGCTTCTGCCACCAGCCTGTCTCTGGCCAGGCAGTTGAAGGAGCAGGTAGGGCAGGAAGTAGAAGCCAGTGACCCAGGGTTCCCTGGTGGCCAGAGTCCATGGAGCCCCACCTTCGCCAGCCAATGACCTCTGGCCAGGTCTCCTGGCTGCCAAGCTCCGCCCCGTGGACAGGGGCAGGGCGACACTGCCTGCTGACTCTCTGCCCAGCTATCATGGGCACGTCTCCTACCTCAGCCCTGAGACGGCTCTGAGGACAGAGGCTCAGTACCGTGGAGTGAGTGTCCACTTGGCCACTGTTGCTCCAGACACAGGTGGCCCTGGATTAGACAGGGTACAAAGATGAGGCTGGGCCTGGGCCCCCGGAAGCTGATCCCGGCAGAGCCCAGCTGCTGTGCCTGCCACCTGGCCTCTCCCACCGGGGCCTCTAGGACACACCACCAGCTGTGGTCTCCCTTGGAGGAGGGCTGAGCCGGAAAGCTATGGCTGGCTGGCTATGAGGGCCTTCCTGCTGCCATGGGCCGGGTTTCTTAGGGTCCAGCCGGGTGAGCTATAATGGAGGAACAGACATGGAGGAGACAGGGAGGGAGAGCTAAGCGTGGCCACTGTCCTCCAAGACAGTTGGACTTCTGCTTCCAGCCCTCAGGAATCTCTACTCCCCAACTCTTGACGGGAAGACACAGGCCAAAGCTGAGAAAAAGTTGTTCCTAACTCAGCTCAAACTAGCCAGTGGGGCCTGGCCTCCCTCTTCAGTCCTGCCTCCTTCCTACAGGCACATGGACTGGGGAGGGGAGGGGGCACACAGGCCTGTGTGGAGCAGAGTGTGGGGCGCAGAGCTGCGTCTCGTAGCCCAACATCAGACTGGCAACAGCTCACAGGGGCTTGAACCAGAGTCTCTCTCAGAGCAACTCTATCCTGGCGATCCTATGGGCAGTGTCCTTCCCAAGGCGCAGGAGTCACAAAGAGGTGACCCTGCAGGTGCCCACAGCCCCACTAACAGGTCCCAGAAGAGGGGATGGCAGAAGCTGTGCTCCACCCCCACCCAAGGGGCTGACACATCTCTCCAGAGACTCGTGGGAGCCCCCAAGCACGAGGCAGCTGGCCTCTGCCCCTTGTCCCTTCCTCCTTTTCTTGCTGACTGGGAGGCAGATGTGGCGAGCATCCTAGGCCCACACTGAGGATGTCAGAGCAACCAGACGGAAGGAGCTGTGGCCCCTGACAGGCACGTCCCTTATGCATTGCTCACCTCCAAACTGAGGTGTGTGAGGAAAAAAAAATCTCTTGTCCAATCCATTCTTTGGGGTTTTCAGCCATTCTTTACCTGCTGCACCGTGCTTCATACTTGATTTATCCTTCAAGTGCCGCCCAACGCTCCCAACCTTCCCTCCCTTTCTTGGCTCCCTGCCCTAGTCGGGGCCCCTCGATGCTCCCCGTGGGCAAAATGACTTTACTAGGACATGGGTTGGTTGGGCAGGTCATTCCTACTCAAATCTCTCCACCGTCAGAAAGGCATCGGGGTCTTTGGTGACCCAGGTCCCTGACGGTCTGTTCCCAGCCTTCTGCTTTGGCCTTACCAGCCAAGCCCCGCCTGCCCACCTGGAATGCAGAGACTTTTCCACACCTCCAGGCAGGCCTCTGACAGGCTGTGTCCTCTGCTGGTGACACCCTCCCACTGGGGTGTCTGCTGAAGGTCACATTGTGGTCCAAGTTCAGCTCAGATGTCGCCTCTCTGGGCTGGCCCAGCCTGTTCACACCCATCTTCAGCAGCAGGATGAACATCTTCTCCAAACACTCACTCCCACCTTGGCCCCAGACCAACATAGAGCTGCTGCCGGAGCCCCAGAGAACCCAAAGGTGCTTAGCTGGGCCCTGCAGTGCCCAGAAACCAGGGCCTGGGCAAAACCCACCAGGGGGCTGCCCAGCCATGCCAGGGTGGCCTTACCTTTGCCGGTGGCTTCGTCCCCTCCCAGCTGCGTGCGTCCATGGATGGGGGCACCTGGTAGATGTCATGCCCTATCCCAGCGGAAGGTGGTACCTGGTAAATGTCCTGGGCAGGGCTGCCAGGCCCTGGAGGCACCTGGTAAAGGTCTGGGGCTGGGCTAGGAAACGGGTGATGGGGCATTTGCTTCGAGAATGTGGACGTCTGAGTGGCCGGGGGAGACTGGAACTGTGCGCTGGGGCCTGGGGCTTGGTAGAGACCTTGCTGAGTCTTGCTGGGGGTGGGCACCAGGTAGACACTGTCAGGCTGGGGTGGGTACGCGGCAGGCAGCATGGATGTATACTGGGTAGCCGGGTTGTGGAGACCAGGCTGGGGCGGGGCTGACGGAGCATGAGGGCCAGGGCCAGCCCCTGCTGGCTTCTTGTCATGCATGCCCACCAGGATCTTGAGGCGGTTCCCGGGCACGATGCCTTGGCGCCCGTGCAGCGAGCAGAGCCACCAGCCGTCCAGGCCCTGTGTGTCCCGCTCTAGCACCGTCATGATATCGCCCTTGCGGAAGGAGAGCTCATCCGGGGACTCAGCCACATTGTCATAGAGGGCTTTGGCCAGCACGTTCTGGGAAGAGAGGATACAGGTGGGTATGAGGGCAAGAGGATGTGCATGGGGGGCTCAGCGGCCAGGCCAGCTCCCACCCCCTCCAGGACATGGGGGGGCGACATCTGGCCTTGGCACTGAGGAAGGAACTAAGTAGGGTTGGCACGATCCCGGCACCTCTGTTCCGTTGCCCCTGGGAGAAAGGCCCAGCTGATCCTGGCACTTTTTCCAATGAGCCTGGATAGTGCCTCAAAATCCCCTTGACCGAAGCTACCACCTACACTGCAGAGATGGCACTCAAGATACTCTTGAAAGCCACTCCCAAAGTCACACCACAACCTGGACCGACACTGGGGAAAGTAGTGATGATGCCAATAATGGCCACTGCGTTTGGAAAGAAAACAGGATGCACCCCCTCCCTCCTCGCTGCAGCGCAATCATCCTGCTACCCGGCCAGCACAATCGGCCAAGAGGAAAAAACGAAAGACAAAGTAGGGAGGGGACACAGGGACAAAACAGTCATCATCTGCAGACCATATGATCATCAAACATTCCTACAAACTAGAAAAATCAGTAACTGATGAGAAAGAAAGGCCATAGAATTGATGTCACACCATGATAACAAGTGCTACAAGTTATTCAGGAATTCATCAATCAGAGACTGCAGGCGACCTCAAGGGGGAATGTTTACATCCTGTCAATGGGCTGAAGGAAAACCTGAATAAGGGCAAAAATGTACCAAGTTCAAGGTGGGATGACTAAGTGCAGTGAAAAGCCAATCAGCCCAGGCTCACTTAATACATTACGATCACAATCCAAGTGCCAGCAGGAATTTCTTGTTGTTGTTGAGGAATCTGACCAAAGAAAAAGAATTCTTCTAGAATTAAATGGAGGAACAGAGGTCCACAAATACACAGGTTAGTTCTGAAACTGAAACACCAAGGGGCACTCTTCCCAGCCATGAGGGTGTGCCATGACACCAAGCCAGCGAGTGGCACAGAAACGGGTATGCTGGGCAGGGCTCAGAAAGGGCCCAGCTCTATGGGAAGCCTGCAGGCTGTGCCCCACAGCAACGGGGAAGGATGCGACTGCATCATAGATGATAGTAGGAAAACTCAGTCACTGTAGGAAGAAAAATTCATTTGGACACTTGCCTCACGTTATAAACACAGGGCAATTAGAGACCTAAATGTGAAAGGTAAAACGCTATAACTAATAAAAGAAAAAGTTGTGGGAGGATATCTTTGTGATGTTGAGATAGGGGAAAAATGATAAAACAAAACCTCAAAGACCCCAAAAGCACAAGACATAAGGTGACATAAAGTTGGCAGGGTGATAGGTCACCAAGTGACAAGAGAGTGATTAATCTAGAATCTGGAGGCTCTCCTACAAATCATCAAGAAAAAGACAAGAACACCAACAGAAAACCAAAAAATATGAAAAGTGAGTTCTCCAGAGGGGAAAACCAAATGGCCAAAAGCATCACAAAGGATGCTCAGGGTTCCAGCCAGCAAATCTAGACACATCTGAGACACTGCTCTGTGTGCAGCAGGTGTCTGGGTATTTGGTGAGACATGTCTGCCACACCCTCCTAAGTAGGGCAACACACGGGAGATCTAGGGCCCAGGTCACTTTCTTTACGTAGATGTTATTATAAACAGCTACAAAAGAACTCTACGTATTTTTCATAGACACTTATCCAGGGACAGATTCCAGACACATTACGTTAGCGTGGGTGCTTCTGGAAGAGTGACGGGAATGAGACAGACATCAGGAATAAGTGGGGAAAATAAAGCAAAATAAGGAAGAGCAGCACCACCCCAGCCCTGTTCTTTGCTCCGGCAATTCTCCTGTTAATTCTCACAGCCACCCAGAAGCAGGCACTGCTATGGGGCTCCCTTAGTCATCAAACCCTCCCAGAGCAGGGACATACAGAGGCCCTGCTGCCAAGCAGCCTGTGCGGGCCCTGGGGAAGGCCTTGGGGGAGGCTGTGGGCTCGAGGTAGGAGGACCAGAACCTCACTGTGGGTAGAGAACCTGGGGTGGGGAGGCCCTGTGATTTCTGCCCTTGGCCCCTGCTGTCACTGCTCCCCTTGCACTGGTGCCAGTCTCGGGCTGAGTCAAGATACATCACAGAGGGGCTCCCCAGCTGGAGGGCCAGGGTCAGTCCCAAGGAGAGAAGGACGTGCCTGGGGGAGAAAAGGCCAGGGTTACTTTGGCCTCCCAGGGCAGCAGACAGTTTGGCAGCGTGCAGCAAGGGCCCAGGCCTCCCACACAGGGGAAGCCAGGTCGATGGAGAGGATGGTGCCAGGCCAGCTGGGCTCCAGCCCCACCACCCAGGACTCAGCTCTAGTTGCCCTCCTCTGAGTTTCCCCGGTCTGAGGACACAGAGCCTGGTCTAGACCCAACTTAGAAATGGTATCTGAGTTCTGGCCACCCACTACTTATGAGACCTTCCCCACGTGAGCCCAGTCTCCTTCCATGGACTCCATGTGCAAGGATTAATGCAGGCGCTGGAATTCCAGGCAGAAGGAAGGGCCACGCCCCCTCGGGCACAAACAGGAAGCAGGAGCTGGGCCCTGGGGCAGAGAGGAATGGGGGTGAGGCCTCATCCAAGCCCAGGAGGGCCCGTCCTCTTCCCACCACACCAGCATCTGGAGGTAGCAAGTGCCCCTCTGCACTCCACACTGCAGATGAGGGCAGAGGACCGAGCATCACCAAGGCAGCCCACGAGAGAGGCGGGGGCATGCAGCATGTGCTCCAGACCCAGGACTGAAGCTCAGAGCCCAGGGAGCATCAGCTGGGAGCCCATTTCGCCAGAGCAGCTCTGAGGCCCGGCCCTAGAAAGGGCCAGAGGCAGACAAGTTGGGAATCAAGAGGGGAGGAGCCAGCCCAGGCAGGCAGCTCAGAGCTGGAGGAGGGCGGAACCAGTGGGTTCACCCCAGCACCAAGGTGAGCACCAGGGCAGCGGCTCGGAACTGCTGGTTGCTGCAAGGTTGTCCACACCAAAATTAAGACAGAGTTACAAAGGCACTGGAGTGCGAATTACCCGCAGTAAAACATCACTCCAACTTAAATAATGGGGGGAGAACAAGAATAACAGTGATTGGGGGACGCTTCTCTTCCTGTTCTTCAGAGTTCTCAATTTATATTTAATAAGCATTTCTTGGCTTTGGGGTTTAAAAAATACACATCCTGAAAAAGAAAACTATGGACGACCTCCTAGGCTCCAAGACGATAGGCCAGAGGCTGCTGAAGCAGGTCCAGAGGCCAGAGCCCCAGGAGGAGCAGGCAGGGGCAGGGGCTGTCCTGCAGCCCACTGGGCTCACCGTGGGCCCCATCCCCTGGCTGCCAGCAAGAAAAGCAAGTTTCCCAAATATGGTCTGCAGCCAGCCTCCGGGAATCACATCCAGTCAGGGGGTGGGACACCCGGTCCCCCTCCCCCAGTGACCCCAGAACACAGAGCCACCCCACTGGGTCTCCCCAGCCCCTGCCCTGGTGACCACAGGAAGTGCCAGCAGGGTGAGTCACAGGAAAATTCCCCTCTGGCCCAGTCAAAGGGGGCGGGGTGCCGACGGTGGGGGCTGCCGCTGGGAGGCCCCTCACCTCTTAGGAGGAGGGCAGTCCAGGGAAGGCTGGCGGATGGGCCTCGGACAGGCCCCACGGGCAGCACTGGGTACTCAGGGAGGCTGGAAGGCTCTGCCCAGGGCAAGGTCCAACAGGGGAAGGGAAGGCAGGAAGAGTCCACCCGGCCCAGGGAGCTACTGGGGCCGCCTGATTGCAGGGTAGCCAGCCCCTACCCCTCGGAGTGAGCTCGCTGAGCAGTCAAGGCCAACTGTAGCTGCAACTGTACAGTCTGGGATGGCCGGAGCCAGGCTGGGAAGCCCCTCTCAGGCTGGGCACGTGGCACTGGGTGCCTGGCACCAGAAGCTCCTTACTGGTGCCCCCACAGAGCCCCAGAGGAGCCTCTCTCCACAGCCCAGTGAAAGGCACTGCTGGCGCCAGCCAGCGTACCCCAGCTGGCTGAGTACCCGCCCCCTTGGGCCTCTAAGCCTCCCCAGCTGCTCCAGAGACAAGCTCCTCCTTCCTTCTCTCAGTCACTCAGCGCAGAGCAGCTAAGACCAGAACTGGGCATGCCTCTCCCTCCCACTGCTGGGTAACCCCGAGCAAATCCCTTACCCTCTCTGAGCACCCAGATCCCCAGTGCTAAGTTCTGTTGTTTAACAAAAGATTCACCTGGCTCTACTATCTGCCTGGCTCTGGGAAAAGGAGTAGGCCTAGCTCAACCAGGCCCCTGTCCGCACAGGGGCTTACATTCCCGCAGGGGCAGACAGACACCAAACAACTTGCTAGGAGGCAAAAGTGGGGTGCCAAAAATAATGTGGGACAGGGCCACTATGTATAAGGTGGTGAAAGAAGGCCTCCCCAAGGAAGTGACATTTTAGGTGACTCGTGAAGAATGAAAACTAGACAACCATAAAACCAGCTGGGGAAGAGTGTGCGGGCAGAGGACGGGCATGAGCCAAGGCGCTGGAGCAGAGAGAGGCCAGAGGGGAGATAGTCTGTGGCCCTGGAGCAGCAGGCAGGCCAGGGCCAGTCACATTGCAGGATGCTTTGGGATGGTGCATGGAAAGCCAGTAAATGTCATCCAAATGATGACATCCCATGGCAGGATAAGCCCAGCCTGAGCATTCCTGCTGTGGATGTGCTCCCCAGGTCCCAATGTCTTGCACCAGCTTGGAAGAGGGGCCAGCTCCCCCAGAGCCTGGCTTTCCAGCCTTCCTCCAGCCAATTAGTGCTTTGCCCCAAAGCTCAAAAGGGGGGGACGGCTGTGATCTCTTGAGGGGCACACCACCAGAGCACCATCACAGACCAGGCAAACACTGTGTCCAAGGCACCAGAGACTAATGCCTGACTGGCCCTGAGTCTCTAGCCATCTCACTCCTGCCCCTAGGAAACCTCTCCGGTGTCCTGCTACCCCAGGACGTGACTCCCAGGAAGGATCCATCCTCCAGGAAGGATCCCGTGCCCCTCCCTAGGCACCCGCTCCCTTTTGCCCCCACCTGGAAGTACTGACCAATATGCCTTGTTACTGTCCACTTCATGCCCCCCAACTCGGATGCCCAGGATGGCAGGGGCTGTCCCCCTCAGCATGGAACACCCTTGCACAAGTGCATCAGGCGCGGCCCAGAATGGGCGGGCTCAGGCAGAAGCCCTCCTTGCAGAAGTGGTATCCTGCCCTCCCTGGGAGCAGCGTGGCCATGCCTGAGGAAGCCAGGAAGGCCCTTTGGGGCTTGCTCACCCCAGACAGAGGAGGCAGAGAGCCCCCAGCCCAATGCCAACACTCCTCAGGCAGTGGCCTGCCAGCCAGGCCCGCTCAGAACAACACCCTGGTTGTTGCACATGGGAGCGGACAAGGCTGCCCCAACAGGCCTTGCCTGGCTCTGAGAATGGCCCTCATTGTGTCCTGGGGCCCTCTGGGTGCCAGACCCACCCAGGCCGGGAGGGTCCTCAGACCCAGAGCAGCTGGGCCTTGGATGCTGGTGGGCAGACGTCTAGAAGAACCACAGCCATCTGATGGGTATTCAGGTCTCCCCCTCAGCTCCGCCAGCTGCCTCAGGAAGCCGTGGATGTGCTCTGGGTATCTCCAAACCCTGACTGGCGGTTGAGGGGGTGGGATGCTACTGGTGGCTAGGAGTAATGGGGGGGAGACACAACTGGTGGGTTCACAATAACAACGACGGCCAGAGCTGACTCGCTGTCAGAGGAAGGGCTCTTTTGCACTTCAATCATCTCTTTTAACCCTATGAGACACTATGGTTACTCCCATCTTACAGGTGGGGAAACTGAGGCACAGAAGGTACTTGACTTACCAGAGTCATAGTACAAAGCAGCAGAAGCAGGTCTGGGCTGTGTGATAATGTGGAACTGGGTGGCTCCTGGGGTAATGTTTAGGTTCATAAAAGCCAGGAGTGGAAATTTCACAGACTTTTTCCTCCCTCCCTGTCCCCCACCTCCAACACACACACACACACACACACACACACACACACACACACACTCCATCCCCAAGCACAGAGCCTCACACACAGCAGTCACTCGGGAAACACTAGTTCCCTTCATACCCAGAACCATCTCAAATGTGGGCCAAGTTTATTTCTGGGGTATTCTGTTTGCTTGTACCAAGGAGCCCCAGTGGCCAATGGATACAGGCCCAACGGGTGTATGCCCAATTGCAGTCTATGCCTATAAGCCCTGCTCACTCATGTCCCAGGATCCCCTGGAGGGGCAGCAACACAGGCTCATTGGCCAGGGTCCTGACCACCCCTTTGCCCTCGTTACCTGGTCTGCGATGGAACTCTGAGGGCAGTGCCTCTTCCCTTCCCAAATGTCCCCACACTCACATACTGGGCGGAACTCTGGGACCAGCAGCCTTAGCATCACTCTCCCCCAATACTCCCAGGGACAACTGAGTGGCCAGGATCTGGGCTCAAGTCCTTAGTGCTCGGCTGGCAGGAAGCAAGTGTGGGCGAGCCTCTTCAAGAGCCATCTCAAGGGAAGCATGGCTCCTGCCATGCCTTCCTCAGGAGCCTGAGGCTCAGGGGACACAGCAGGGCTCATGTGTGGATCCTCAGCCCGTGCCTGACACTCAGCAGCCAGAAGACAGGTCTGTGGAATGAAGGACCAAAAACCTACCCATGGTGTCCACTGCCAGTGGCTCCTTGTGGCAATCATCAGCCACACTTGGCCTTGGCTCCAGTGACAATAGCAGATGCCTTTGTGTCCAGGGCCAGGTCTGGGCTGGAAGCAGGCCTCTGCTCCCACCCCTGCCAAGATGTCCTAGGCACTATCCCTGGGAGGCTGGACCGAGGAGAGGTGAAATGCAGAGGGCCCTCATGCTGCATGGCACCTGCATCCCCAACATACCACGGATGGTGGGGACACGCGGGCCTGTGGCCAGAGCACCAAGAGCCCATGTGGGTGGTGTGAGGACAGAGCCCTTCACCCTCCAGCCCATTCCAACTGCTGGCAGCTTGGGAATGGTCCCCAGGCTGGCAGACCCCAGACCTATGCATTTAATGATGACCCACTCCCTCCTTCCCTGACCCTGGGGCCCTGCTGGGAAGATTCAGGGGTCTCTGGAAGAGGGCTCTGCATGAGGCTGACCTTACTTCAGGGACAGCACCAGACCCAGAATAGGGATAATGCCACTCCCTCAGCCCCCGATTTGTCATCAGAGAGGGCAGAGGCTGAGGGGACAGCCCAGGTGGGACAGCAGGTACTTCACTCTACAAGGCCTTGGCTTTTCCACCATGACATCTAAAAGTCCCCGAGAGCTCTGCCCACTGCAGTCCTAAATGAGAACTTTCAGCAGCCCTTCTGCCTGAGCAGCACCACCTGCCTGAGCCGTAATGGAAGGGGACACGATGGCACAAAAAGTGTGGTTCTCCAGCTCAAAAAACAAAACAAAACAAAACAAAACAAAACACCAAATCCCTGCTACCTGGGATGTGCAGTGAAGATGGAGGAGATGGAGCCCTGCCCCCCACCCTCTGCACTGCATCCACTCCGGGCCAGCACTTCGCCCCACTCCTCACTAAGAGGCGAGGAAGTCAGGGCAGCAAGACAGACAGTGCCCTCCCCAGTGCTGGAGGGCCAGCCCCACCCCCTTGAAGGGAGACCACCCTGCAGCCCCTTATTTGGGGTCCCTAAGGAACCAGAGGAGAAAAGCTACCCAGGGTCTTGATTAGAGAAAGATCCCTATCACCCCCACCCTCTACCCCACCCCTACAAGTTTCACACCAACATGACCCCTCACCCCTCTGAGGCTTCTGGATGCACACCGGGCTGGTTCTGGCTGTGGGTTCCTGGGCAGGGGGGAAGGAAGGGGAAAGTTCTCCACGCCCAGAAGAAAAGGGTGGTGGGGTCTCCTTAAGAACAATGGGTCCCAAGGGAGGGGCCACAAAAGTACAGCCCTGGGGTCAGAGAGACCCCACCAAGCTGGCAGATCGAGTAGAGCATAGCAGCACCCCAAGGACCAGAGCACCCCCAAGGGGTGGCACATGTGGGGAGGAGCAGAAGACTAAGTTCTGGATCCAGACCTTTGTCTTGGTCTCCCCATCTGTACCATCTGCATGACTGGTGGGGAGAGTGGCTGTCTGTCTCCAGGGTCTTTCCAGCTCAGACGGGATGCCCTAGTGGCTGTGCCCTCATTTCAATCCCTTGCCCAGGCCGCGGAGCTGGTGCCAGCCCACAGCGCTCACCCCTGTGCTCAGCACAAACAACCATGGCATCAGGCCTGCTCCTGGGAGTGGGTGATTATTCTGCGCGGCCTCCACCCAGCTCCCATTGGGCTCCTTCCTTGCCCAGGGCAAGCGGGTGGTGGCTGCCAGTGCCAGGAGGGCATGTCAGCAGCTCCTCCCAGACCTCTCTTCCCTGCAGGCTCCACCTGTGCCCAACCCCACTCCTGGTCTTCCTGCACCCAGCACACACCTGCTCTTCTAGGCCAGTCAGTCCTGCCATTCCTCAACCTCCACCATCAGTTCTCCGCACAGGAAAAGAAATGGGCGCGCGGGGGTGGGGTGGGGGGGAGGATAGCCCTGGGGGATAGATGAGGAACATCTCCCGACCTGGCTGAAGTCCGCGCGGAAGACACAGCAAGCTTGGACGGTGCCTCCCAGTCTAGACCTTCCCTCATGGTAGGGGTAAAGGAAAGGAAACTCCGTGTTCTCAAGACGGATAAGGGAGCCGCTGCCTCCAGTCTGGGACCTGAGGACCCCAACATCTCCCCAGGCTCTAACCCCCCCACCCCACCCCAGCTTTCAGCAAATCCCAGCTTCTCCGACTCCCTCAACACGGCCCTGGGAGCCGGGGCTACCGACACCCGAACAGCAACTCGCCCCTGCCCCGGCCATGCGCACTCGACCGGCAGAGGCTGGAACCCGGGGATCGCGCGGTGAGGCCCCGGACTTCCAACGCCAGAATCCGGCTCCTAACGCCGCTTTTGCAACAAGGGTGGGTGCAGGTCGAGAAGTGCCTGCCCCTGATCTGGGAATCCAACGCCGGCGGACCAGCGGTGAATCATTAACCGGCCCCACACTGGCGCTCTGGCCGCGCAGACAACTAGGCGGACACCACGCACTTGCTCGCCGAGCCCTTCAACCCCCAGTCTGGGGACCGAGGGCAGCTGCCACTCCAAACCACACAGACGGACCGACGGACGCACCACCACCCTGCTTCCTGGAAAGTCACGCCTCCTGGAAGTTCACGGTCTAGGGGACCTCGGACCCCTCCTCGTAGCCGAGGAAACCGAGGCCAGGGCTCGCAGGCTCAAGGTCACCCAGGAGGCGGCACCCTGCAGGGGGAGAGCGGGCCTCCCGCCAGCAACTTTCCCGGATCCAGGAACTTTCCTGCCGGCCAGCGGCCCCTGAGTTCGGGCCAGGGTCCCTTCCAACCACCCCCGGGGTGCGCAGGCGCTGGGATCCTCCGCAGTCCTCGCCTCCGGATACCGGGCCAGGGCGGGAGGCGGGTCCGGGATCTCGGACCCCAGCCCTGTCGCGCCCCCGCGGAGGCTCCAGCGGCCGACAGTTCCCAGGACCCGCAGGTCCGACAGGAAATGCCACTCGCTTAACTCTTTCCCGCCTGGGCCCGCCCTGGCGCGGACAGGGCGGTCGCCTCGAAGCCGGTACGCGGACCCCGGCCAGACGCTCCCGGGCGCGCGGACCCCACCCCGGCCGCCGCACTCACCAGGTAGTTCATCGTGGCTGGCTGGCCTGGGGCCCCGGCTCCCCGCAGGGGCGTACACCGCGCTGCCCGCTCTCGGGGCTCCGAGCGCGCCGCAGCCTCCCGGGTCCCGGTCCCGCCGTCTCAGCCACCACGTCCGCCACTGCCGCCGCAGCTACCCAGAGCTGGTCCCACCTCGCTCCGCCAGCTGCTGCTGCTGCTGCCGCCGCCGCCGCAGCCGGGCCGGCCCAGTCCCGCTCCCGGCATGCCCGGCCGAGCGCGCCCATTGGTCGCTGCGGCTACACATGCAAATGAACTGCCGGCCCTGGGGCGCGGGCTCGCGAGCGGCTGCGGGAGTACGCGGGCACGCGCCGCCCGGTGGGACCGCCCCCCAAACCCTACCAGCACCAAGCTCTAGGCGACTGCCCAACGCCAGACTTCAAGCCTGGTACGCGGGGTATCTCCTTTTCTCCAAATGCACGTCCCCAACCTCTACCACGGGCGAGAACACGCCCCTCCTCAACGGACTAAGCAAATGCCTCGTCTTCTAGGCAGACTGCCGGGATTGCCCTTCTCTTGCTCGTGGAGCTGCTGCAGCCCCCGAGGCACTAGTCTAAAGTGGACTGCTGCCTCCCCCGCCCACCAACACCCGGGCATTCCGCGCGCGTCCTTCGGGCCCTCCGACTCACACCTGAATCTGGAGGTAAAGGGGAAGGGGCGTGCACCAGGTGGCAGAAACTAATAAGGAGTATCGACTCAGGTGAGGCCTACCATGTAAGAGCCCGAAGAAATTAAGTCAAGACAGAGAGATTGGGGACTCCAGCTAGTACCCGGCGGGTCCCTGTAACCCAAAAGGCGCAGAGATGGAGCTTATCCTGTTCTACCGGGTGTGTGGACGTGTGACCGAGTCTCCAGTCCACTCACGGACAAGGGGCTCAGCTTCTCTTACCTTCTCCCCTTAGTTGAATCCTGCCTCCCTGAAGTGTCCCCCCACGGTCTGGCTTCTGCCGAAGAGCTCTGCTCCCACCCCAATTCCCCAGTCAGCCCTGTGGGTGCCTAACACCTGTAACCCAACAGCTCTGTCTGTTTCATCAACATGGGGGCGGGGGTGGGAGTTGCATGGAATGAGGCAGAACTGAGTGGAGAGCGCCTCGGTTCTCCTGAGTCCCCACTCCGTTGACTGTAGGTCGGTGACTGTCCCCCACAGCAGGACCAAGGTGAGCGCAGTCCAGGCTTGTGCAATGGTCTGCAGGGAGATTGAGGATGGAACCTACTCCAGAACAGGTCAGTTCAGTGCCTCATCTCCTGACCCTTGGACAGTCAACATCCTGGGCCACTTGCTGAGTGTGGATACATCCGGCAGCTCACGGTGCCAGGGCAGCAGTGGTGCAGACTCAGCTTTGCCCTCCAGAGAACCCTCAGGTCTGGTCTATAAAATACATATAAGCCCAAGGTGGAGCCACAGCTGTCCTTCCACCTGACACACATACCTGACATCCTGGCTAGGTGTGCCACCTTGGACAGGCCTTCTCCCATCTGTAACATAAAGAGGCTAGGCTAGGGCAGTCCAAGTCTGGCTGGTTACAGATGCCCTGGAGAGCTTGTTAAAAACAGATTCCTAGGTATCTCTCCAAAAAAAAAGTGTGTGTGTGTGGGGGGAACCTGGACATCTGCATTTCCTCAAAGCTTCTTGGGGAACCACTGGACAGAACTCACAGCATAGGGGGTGGGTAAGGAGCAGTGGGATTTGGACACAGTGTGACCCAAAGTCCTAAAGAAGGAGCAGGACAACTAGCTGCCACCCTATGCCCTCCCCAAGACTGGCCCCCTCAAAACAGCCCATTTCCCCACAGAAGAGCCAGCTCTCAGAGAACCACTACCTAGGGCATCCTTTCCTGCTTGTTCCCAACAGCTGTGCCCCAAAGTCAGGCAGGAAGCTATGGGCCCCCCTAAACACTGTCCCTGTCCTCAGGCTGGCTGTCACCCCACATTCCAAGGGTGCAGATCTGGACCAGCTGGGCCATGCATGAGTATCTGTCTGTGGTGGGGGCTGGAGGGAGTCCTTAGGTGTCCCCCCCCCACCCCCCCAGCACACCACTACAGTAGGGAGAGGGGCAGGGAGCAGGCCTCACAGCCAGGTAGTGCCCTGTATGCAAGGCTCCAGGCAGGAGGTCTCTGCAGGGATGGGCGGAGATACAAAAATACCTGGCCCTCAACTCTGTCCTAGTTGGCCCTGGGAGCGGGGTGGCTGGCTGGGAACAAGGGAATGGGAGAAAGAGACCCTCCAGTCTCCGGGGCTGGATTAAAGTAGCACTGGGGGTGGGGTTGCTGGTGTGGGCGGGCAGACGGGGGAAGGGAACCCAGCTCAGGCGCAGGCATTTCAAAAATTTGCTCCTTTTCCACTTCAACTCCACCCCCCCAACTCCCCAGCCTGTGCCTCCCAGAATGGCATTTCCGCTTTGGAATCAAGGCCCTAGGATCTCTGTCCCACTGTGCTGGAAGGGGGGTCGTTAGAGGGGAGAGGAATGCCCCCTCCCAGGCTTGGGGCGATAGGACAGGACATGCTGGGCAGGCAATGGTTGGGGTATACGGTGCATGAGGAAAGCAGACCCTCCTAGGCTGACTGCCAAGGAGCTCTGACAGTGACAGCCCTCAAGACAGCCTTCGTGAGGCCCTGGGCCAAGGCTCTATGATCACGTGCTCATTTCATGCCCACAGCAATTCTGCAAAACAGGCTTCAGAATTAGCCCCATTTTCCAGATTAGGAGGTTAAGATCCAGTTTACCACCCGTTGTCCCATTCCACAGACTCCCAGACGCAGCGGGGACAGAGCTGGTGGCCAGGGAAGGGATGGTGGGACTGCTAGATCTCAGTCTAGCCTGACTGTCCTGCAGCATCTTCAGGATAGGGCAGGAAGGGAATCACGGGGCAGGGGCACTTGCGCTCAGAAGGCCAAGGACCCTTTGGCACTCGGAGACCGCAAAGGTCAGGCAGCTGAGAACTGGGGCCCAGCACCACCTCCACACACTGAGGTTCAACCCCATAAGGGGTGCAGGGGAATGTGCAGGCAGGAAGGCGAGCAGCCACTGGGAGAGAACAAGCAGGGAGAAGGTATTGCTGGTGGAGATACAAGAGTACTGCCCGGGCACAGGACTCTCCTAGACCATTGTCAGCCTCCCCAGGGGCAGCCTGGCACCTCCAACCAGGCTTAGGATGAGCTCACAGGCTGCACGGAGATGTCACCAACCCCTCCCCTTGGGGCCTGGAGTAGCTCTCTGTACAGGGAACATGGTGGGCCCAGCCCACAGGGACAATGGTTCTCATCTGTCCATTAAAGTGTCCACTGGGGTGAGGACTGCTGCTGATCCCAGACCCTAAGTGGGAAGAAGAGTTTGGGACCCGGTTCCCATTCTGGGCTTTCTGGGTCTTATTCTTCAGGTCAGACCCATTGCACAATGAACAATTCTTGCTTTAGACCCAACAATGTCTGTTGCAGCATTTCTAACTGCAAACAAAGCAGAGGCATCACCTAAATGCCCAAGTATAGGGGACTGGTGGTGCAACCACAGCCTCTCGATGGAATATTGTGCAGCTATTATTAGGATGGCCACTTTCAAAGACAGAAATCATGCAAGGCAATGCTTATGACAATGGGAAGTGAAAAGAGTGGGCTCAGATGGCTTGCACAGTGTGAGGAGGGGAGCCCTTTTGCCTCCTAAAGCCTTGGTTTTCCCAGCAGCACAGGAGGTTGGCTGGATAGGTCAGCGGATGGCCAGCTCTGGGAGCAACAGCAGGAAAGGATTTCCTGAGGCCGGAGGTGAGTGCTGCCAGCCCCAAGGACAGGAAGAAATGATGTATCTGGAGGGCCACATGGTGTTGAAGCCTTCCCGCTGGGCTGGCCATTCACATTGGCAAGCTCAACGCTGGCTGGCGTGTGAGCTGGAGCCAGCTCCGCCTGGGAGAGGGTGCAGGGAGCGCTGTGGATGGCCTGGAGAAAAGGTGAGCCTGGCTGCATCAAGAACCACTGTCACAGACAGGCTGGATTCGGTCCTCACTGTCACTCTGGGGACCAGGACAGAACTACCACTACCCAAAGGCTCAGAGATGGGCAGTGCCTTGCCCAGGTCACACTGCCAAGAAGTGGCAAAGCAGTCATCCTAACCCAGCTACCCAGGCGTGTCCCCATGGAAAAGCACCCAGGTAACCCCAGACGGAGCAGAGCATGCACTCTTAGAGCCATCAGCTGGAAAACACTTTGCTATCCTCCCCTCCTCTTGGAGGGTGGAATGACCAGCGGGGCAGTTCACTTGTCATTACAGTGGTGACTGTGTGGGGGTGGGGTGGGGTGGGGGAGGGCTGCCCCTCCCCCCCAGCCTGGAGCTAAATCCCTCCCCAGTTACCTCCTCCTGGGGCTGGGGGGCTCCAGTCCTCAGCTTGCCATACCCTTTAGTATCCTCCTAGGCCAGTCCCCAGAGACTTGGGTGCAGGGGCAGGGCCAGGATCAAAGGTGTGGGAGTGGAGCTGCAAGGTATAGGAACATAGTCAGGGGAGGAGGAGGGGGACTCGGTGAGGACAGAGGGCAGACTGGCCCCCCAGGTCCAGGGAAATCCGGTGCCCCTCACCTTCCTGTACCTCCCTCCCTCCCCACTAGCTCTTTCAAGGAACCGGAACTGGAAGGAGCAGCATACTCCCTGAATTCTTTTAATTGCTTTTCTAATTTGAAAATTAAAGAGCTGCACACGCACCTGCAGGGAGATGCCTGCTTCTAAAAGGGGCTCTGCTCATAGCAGCCCAAGGTTAGGCTGGGCCCTGGAGCACTTCCAAGGGGCACTTTGCCCCACTCAGGGTGCTCATCCTGGTGCCCAGTCCCCCTTTCTCTTCTGCAACCCCCTCTTCTACGCTCCAGGTGGGGGACCTCCCTGAGTGCTGGCAGGTGGGCAGGGGCTTGGACCAACAACCAGGCCCCCAAGTGTGTCATGAGAAGGTTGGGTCCTCAATGCCCTTGTCCTCTCTGCTGGCACTGGTGACACCACTGCTGGCATCCTCACCCCGCAGCAGCCCGTCAACACTGCCAGGGGGAAGAAATGGGCTGGCAGAAGAAATGCTGGTACAGGAAGGAGGGGCTGGGGCTCGGTCCTGGCTTGAGGAGAGTGGCCTGTGAGAAGGACAGGCAGGCAAGTCCCTGTCTTCAGAGAACGCTTAGCTGCGGGTGGCCGCCCAGCTTGGGCTGACAGCCTGGCAGGCAGGGACAAGGGTATGGTCAAGAAGCCACCCCAGCCCCCCATCTGCTCTTGCCTCTTCCCATGGCAACCAGTCCCAGCACATCAGGACAGGCAGGGGGGTGACACTTCACATGCCATCTGCTGCCCCCTTCCCAGCCTGCTTTTCCACAGGAGCACAGGTACCCATACCCACAGAGACTCACAGAGGTGCCCAGAAATGTACAGAGGGGTAGAACAGTGCTGCCCAGCCATTCAGCTGAGATGGGTGGCTCAGGGAGTGAGTGGCATCACAGGAGGGGACGCTTAGGGCTCTGGGAGCAGTGGGGGGAGCGTACAAGAAGGAGTGGATACAGAGCTACGGCAGCCACTGTAAAGGCACTGCTGTTTCTCCCTCCTCGGGCCACACTGTGGAGCAGCCCACCTGAGCCTGCTCCAGCCTCCAGAGAAAGGCTCCATTTTCCCAGGAGAGAACATTAAAGATTCCACCTGGCGCAGGACCCTCAGCCCATCATCACTGCAGCTTTCAGAGCCTCGGTCTGCTCATCACCAGCCACCGGACTGAAGGCACATGCAGCTTGCACAGTGCACAGCAGCGCCCTGGTATCAGCAGCACACCCCAGCCCCCCTCCACCAGGCACCAGGGGCCTGAGTGCTCTCCACTAAGGCCTCCTTGCTCTCCCAGCCCCTGCTCAGGTGCCCTGAGCTTCCCCCAGCCCTGACCCGCACGAGGATCAAAACCTCAACTGAGACTCTGGGGTAGAATCTTTCTGTGGAGCCCTACTGCCCTCAGGTCCACCAGCCAACGCAGGGGTATGGGTTGTGGGGCGGGGGGAGTGGCTGGTTGTGGGGTCTATCACTATACAAATACAGTGTGCCTGTCATTCCTTTGCCACCTACTTGCTACCAGGATACTGCTGCCTGGAAACCATCCCTGTCCCAGGGAACTGACACTGGGGGGTGGGGGTGGGGACACAAACAGATAAACACGTGCACATCTTTGGTGATCAGGACTCTGAAGGAGAACAGAGAAGACAGCAGAGTGATGGCAGCGAGGGGCTATTTTATAGAAGGTGCAGGGGGGGTGGGTCCTCTCTTTGGAGGTGACATTTGAGCAGATGTGTGAATCTTTTGCTAAGGCTCACTATGCAGAAAAAGTAACAGTAAAGATTTGTAAAAATAGCACAGGCGTGCCAACTCCCTTGGTGTCCATGTTGGTGTTAGGGGGGCGGGGAGTGTATCCCAAGCGAACCCATCCCCCGCCTTGGCTTCTTGAGTGGTGGGGTCTCCAGTGGGCTGGGGGCTCCCAGACCTGAAGCAGGAGCAGCCAGGAGTGTCTGCCCTGTGGCTATCTTGGCAGGCAGCCAGGGACAAAGAGGAGGGAGCCCAGGAATCTGGGGAGGATAGAGAGCAGGGTGGAAAGATGTGGTCAGCTCCCAGAGCAGCCTCCATCCTCCCCTATTCCGGCTCTCTCAGGAGCCTGTCCCAGCCAGGACCTCTGCAGTGGAAAGGGGCCCAGGAGAACACACAGGTGACAAAAAACCTACGAGGCTTCATCCCACAGGCAACCTGGGAAGAGGGGATTCACACCCTAGATCTTTGGGCAGGGCTGTGAACAGGGAGACATGTGGTCACACCACCTTCTGAACAAGCACGTAACTTGGGGGATCCAGGATTTGGGGGCACACACGACTCTCTGGGCATGCCTCAAGACACACATCATGGGATATCAGGTTTTATAAAACACTGACAACACTTCCAGTGTTCCAGGATTTTAAAATACACAGCATACAAAAACTAGAGACAGGTATCCATCAGCAAGAGCAGGGATAAGTACACCAGTTCTTATTCATAAATGGAAGACTACTCAGCACAGCAGTGAGAAAGGAACTATTAATATCGCGTGGATGAAAATCTCAAAACTGTCATGCTGAATAAAAGAAGCAAAACCTCCAAGAGCGCATACTATATGCTTCCTCGTCTATAAAGTTCAAGAACAGGCAAATTTAAGCATGAAGAGAGAAATCAGAATGTTGGCCACCATAGGGTGGGGGGGCACTTGACTGTAAAGGGTTACCTGCAAATTTTCTGAGATGATGGAGACGTTCACTATTTTCATTTGATTGATGATTACATGGGGTCTACGTTAGTCAAAACTCATCCAACTATGCACCTAACATCTGTCCATTTCACTAAATGGAAAATCTACCTCGATAAGGGTCTCAACTGGTAAAAATAAAAGCACAGAGGGGAAAAATACATGGCATTAGAAGTACCAAAAATAGGTATTACAATCCTGAATTCACCAAGTCACCCTTTTTGCCCTGGCTGTCAGGGAGCTTAAAGTTCAATTTGTACGCCTATCTTCCTCATTACACAGTTCTGGACCTTTTGATGACCCCAGACTATTTATATCTTTCACTATAATCTGCTTCAAATCCTCCTTGGAACTTGGTGGGGTTTAAATAATAAATTAAAATGACTGAACCCCCCCTCCCCCCAGCCTCTAATCCCCTTTAGAGCAGGGATTAACTTTAGAGCTGAAACTTGTGACCCTCTCTCCGGCCAGCATGGGCACCCATTGCCACCACTCCTGAGGTCCCCAACGTGCCCTCAGCTCTTTCTCCTTTTCTTGAAGTGAGGAGACACTGGCCCAGCAAACAGTGACTAAGAGCAAGCCAAAGACACGCTAGGTTTGGTGAGGATACAGTCAAAGCAAGCAGCTGTGATGAAGCCAGGTGGAGGCGCAGGAAGATAATGCGCAGAGCGGGAAGGGGACAGGAGGGCGGACTCCGCCAGCTGCAGGGAGCACAACTCATGACGGGCAGCGGGAAGTGGGGGTCAGAAGGTGCCGCCTGCACAGCTTTACAGCCCACCTGACTCACCTGCAGGCTTGAGGCCCTCCCTTCAGGTTCCGGGACCCACCTCGGGGGTGCCCTGCCCGCCCCTTGCTGCCCAGGCTCCAGCAGACTGCACCTGAGGACAGGCCTGCACGGCCCCAGTGGCTTCACCACCTGCAACTCTGCACCCACTCCTGGGGCCTCAGGGCAGGACACCTACCTGGCCTAGGATACGGTAGGCCAGCTGGTGGCCCCACGGAGGCCACTCTGTCAGTGGGATAAGGACACGGACCTGCTCATCCAAGGCTTATCCAAGACTCGAGAGGCGGGTCCTGCAAGCAAGCTGGGGCAGGGGAGGACCAGGGCCATGCCAGCACGAAGGCTTTGGCAGGAAGCAAACCAACCGTAAAGAAATGGACACCGGAGGCAGACTGTGCAGGCCACGGAGCATCACCAGAGAAGAAGCTGATCACCCTCCCCCCGCTGGCTGTGCAGGAGCCAAGAGTGGGTCTTGGCCACTGCATCAGCCAACAGTGTCACGATAAAGATGATAACCTCCACCACAGTAGCTGCTATGACTGACTGGTCTCTTACGAAAAGCTTTCTGCAACCCTTGCCAAGTTCTCACAAAACCCCAAGAGCTCAGTGCTGTTTATATCCCCATAATACAGATGAGGAAACAGGCTCGAGGGGTTGAGACTCACTCAAGGCACAGATGAGCCAGCACCATTCATTCTAGAGCCCTTGCCCTTGAGCCAACCAACATCCTCCCCACCCAGGAGCAGCCCCCAGCAGGGCTTCTGGGACAGTGGCTGAAACGCCAGGCTCTCTGCACAAGGGCACAGCTAACTGCCTGTGGGGGCGCCTTGATGCTTCCAAGGCCATATCCACTGCAGGTGGCCAGAGCAAACTGGGGCGATGAGGCAGAAAGAGAGGAGCCAAGCAGGCCTGGGTCCTACCTACCCCAAGGAAGCTTGCAATCCGGAGGGAACCTGACAGCAACCAAATAACCCCAACAATAAACACACTCGCAGATGGGGGCCTGGAGGGCTCCTCGGGCTGAGGCCCTCTGCCTGAGCACTGCAGAGTGAGCAGAGGCAGTAGCTGGAAATCACTTCCTGCAGAGGGAAGGCCAGGTAGAGGCAAGGTTCCGTGGGAGGAGGGGAGGTGGCAGGAGGAGTGTGCTGTGTGCTTTGGAGACTGGACTGCGGACTTCGGACTTGGACACTGCCGTTTCCCACTGTCCTCTTTTAAATCCATTCTACCAGGCTCCAGCTGTCCGTGGCCTCGCTTCCCAGGCCAGTGCCTCCCAGCTCCCTGGCCAGTTCTCCCATCACAGCACTGTCTGGCACAGAGCCAGGCACAGAGGGGCCCCCAGATCACGGGCGGAGGTTCAACCAGGTGCCACGCCTGGTCCACCAATCTCCACTGACGGCTGAGGCGGCACAGAGCTAGACCCACACTGCTGCACAGCCTCCCAGGGGTGCCAAAGGGGTTATATAAACTCATACTTGGAAAGCCACAAGCAGAGGGTCGGTCTCTCGGCAGACTTGGCCTCTGTGGACAGTCAACAAGCCACAACCCCCACAATTAGAGAGGCCACGCAGAATGACGCTCACTTTCTGGCTTTGGATCCTGCCAGACTTTGTTCCCACCCTGGCTCTCTCAGTGGCCATACGACCCTGGCAGACACAGGTCCTCCCTGAGCCTGTGAAGTCCTGAGCCCAGCACGTGGCACACAGGACACTCTCCACGCATGTTAGCACTGTCACTCCTTGAAAGGACCCATCCCTCATTCAATAAAGAAGCAGAGGAGAAGCTGGAGCCCATTTCACAGACAGGAAACGAGAGGCAGGAATAGACAGCAGGGAACTTCTCTATAAGCTGGAGGCTGGCCTCTCGCCTGACAGTGCCGGGGGAAGCCAGCACCTTGTCACTCCTAAACACGGATCATGCCAGTGCCTGCCAGGGGACTGAAGTGGGTGGCACAGCTGTTTTCCTTTCAAATGCTTCCTGCCTGCCCAGAGGGAAGAGACAGGCCCGAGGCACCAGATGGCCATGCCCAACAGGAAGGCAGATGTCAGACCAGCCAGGAAAAGCCTTTCCAGGTGCTGCGTGAGCACGGTCCTCAGCTCAGGGCAGAGGAAGGAGCACTGTGCAGGGAGTCAGGAGGACCCTGTGTGGGGCACATGACAGATCCCTGGAGGGTCCTCCTGCTCTAACACTCAGGAAGTCACTCCTGGCTTAACCTGGCCGGCCCAACCTCTCCTTTCCCTGCCATCACCTCCCATTCCATTCGGAAGCATCTTGTAATTTCTGTGGGCCAAAGTGCCTGCGTCAGCCCCAGCCAGGAAAAGACTGCCCAAATGAACGGGTGTGCTTAAAACCCAAACGTGTCCATGAGTACCACATGGGCAATCACCATTCTTGGTTCCAAGAGCAGAGCTTGAGCAGGCAGACCGGCCTGGAAGCTTCTGAGGGGCCTCACCACTCACCAGCACATGAAAGCAATTTTCTGAACATTTCATGGCTGCTCCAAAAATGAACTTCTCTTCCCAGCCCCACCAGCTCACACCCTGCCCAAGGTCCCAGGGTGATCTGACAGCCCAGCCACATCGGGGCAGATGGTGAGACCCCCGCCTACCCCCTGTAGAATCTCTGAGGGCTGTGGCTACAGGTAGGAGGGTGGGAAGTGACTTGGAGCTGGCTACGTGTGGACATACCAAACAGACCTTAGCTGCAGGTGTCCACAGCAGGTGTCCACAGCAGCCCCGGTCTGTCCAAGTCACACTCAGACCCTGGCCCTCCTGCCATCCCTCTCTTGTTATAGTTGGGGCCATTGAGGCACAGAGCCCAGGAAGGATGCCCAAAGTCCTGTAAGGCAAGGGGTCTAAGTGCCATTTAGGCTCTGTGTCCAGACCTCTGCCGTGACTATAGACGATCAAAATAAATCAAGCACAGACCTCCCAAACTAAAATCACTCTGATGTGGCCTGAGTCACATTCCCTGTTCACTACTGCTCTGGAGACCCTGGCCCTCAAGCAGGCTCAGGTGGTCCACCTCGTCCCTCTAGCCAGTTCCCACAGGGTCAGGGCAAGTCCCCAGAAAAGATCCAGAGCTTTGCAGGAAAGCAGAGCAAGAGAGAAGAGGGGCTTGGCAGGCATTTTCTGTCTTCTTTCTTTCTTTCTTTCTAAAGATGAGACAATTATGCTCGGAACCAGAATAAATTGGGGTTGGGGGTGGGGGAGTGGTTCACATCAGCACTGTCTGGAAGCCCTAATTTTTTCATCTGTAACTCTGCATTACCACCCTGGAGGCGGGCAGGAGCTGGGATCTTTAATTCCATAATAACAATGCTTTGCTCTTACACAGCATCTCTTCTCCAGTAATCTCCACACGCTCTATGGTGGTTAATTAAGAGGCTACTTGCCCTGCCAGGAAGGCCCAACTGTCTGCTTCAGGAAGTCCCAACTGTCTGCTTCACCATAAGGATGGGGTCCCCCAGGTAAGGAGCAGTCCCAGAAACAAGGCTAGATGGACAGGTGCTCTCACCCACTGCCCCATCCTGTCAAGAGTGGAAAGCTCTAACTCCTCAGAGAAACAATGGCTGGAGGCCACAGCTTTTCAGCCTACAGACAGCACCCCACCCATAAAGGACTCAGGATGTTGGCCCCCATCTCAATCGGTCCATCTGTAAAGCGGGCTGGGGACTGCACCTGAGGTCCGATGACTGGGGGTAGCCAGGATCACTTGCCACCTTCAGGAGGTGGGGCCCAGATGCCGGCCTAAAGGTGGAGCCATGGCCTGGTGGCTCCCCAAGCCTAACTGCTGGGCTAGGAAGAGAGGGTGTCAGGAGAGAAGAGAAGCCCCCAAGGAGGGAGAAAAGGGCCTGGCCCTGAGCCCTAGGGGGTTCAGTGGCATAAGAAAACTTCCCAGGAAAGTCAGTACATCAGCCCTTCTGGGGCGCTGGCATAACCCCACCTGGCCAAGCTGTCCTGGGGGATGGGTGTCTCCCGAGAGGTACAGACCCGGTGCCAGGCCTGGCCATCGCGGTAAGGTCCCTGGAGCCCAACAGGGAAGCTATCCCCAGGGGACAGCACAGACCTTCCCCCTCACCCGGCCAAGAAGTCCTGGAGTGGGGCTCCTGGGGGAGGGGAGTCCTGGGGGACAGCTCGGACTCCAGTCTGGCCCAGCTGTCTCAGGGGTTTCCCGGGGGCCAACAAAGATCCCTGCCAACCCAGCTGTCCTGGGGGGCTCCCCGAGGGGACAACACGGACCCCACCGACCCGGCTCTCCAGGGAGAGGACAGAAAGAAAGGCAGGGGCCGGGAGGCCGTATTGGGGGAGACGCCCCCAAGCCGTCCCCATTCCCCGACCCAAGAAGGACGGGGGATGGAGGGTGACCCTCAGCCCGGGAACCCCCGCGGCATTAGGCCTGCAGCCGGCGGCGCGAGGTCGCAGGCCCGACCCGGGGGCGGCCGACCCGGGGTCCCGGCCGGCGATCGGTACTCACCGGCACGGACATCTTGGCCGCCACTCCCGTAGCCCAGACGAGCAGCGGCGCCGGCAGGCTGGAAGCTCCTGTCCGCCACGCCGCTCAACGCCCCGGGCACCCGGTCCCTGCGCTCTCGGAGGTCCCAGCGGGCTCCTGCGCGCTCCCGGCGGCCGGACTGTCCGGCCGCTCAAGCCCGCGCTGCGCATGCGCCGCCCGCGCGGCCCCTCCCCCCTCCCGTCTCCTCCGCGGGGGCAGCATTAAAGGCGAGGACCCCGGACCCCGGCATTTTTCTGTCGGCCCAACGAGGCTCAGGGGCTCGGTCTCCACCTCTTACCTATCCTTCAAGGGCCACTTCGAATCGCACCAGCTCCCGTGTGCGCACCTGGTTCTGGACGTCAGAACCCTCACCCCCCACGTTGCCCAGCCTAGGGTGCTGGGCGCCTGCCCTGTGGTCTGGCCGGGCTCCCGGTTCCTGTGTTTGAAGGCGATGCATCGTCAGCTGAGCAGGGCTCCTAGAAACCCTTCCCACTCCCCCAGCTGAAAGCCCAGAGACGCCGGGTAACCCCCACAGGACGCCCAGTGCCTCTCTGCCTACTCTGCACTCCCCCCACTGTTCCTCTTCCAGGGATGGGGAGCTCCAAAACCCCGGGAACAGCCTGGCTCATTGTCGGGTCACCTTGACATCTGGACTGGCTTTTAGAGAGGATCCTGCCTCCAGGTAACCCCTACTCAAGGGTCACCCACAGCCCGGTTTCCCTGCGCCAGGGTCCAGCCCCCAGACTCTGGAATACAGGCGTTTGCTACCTGAGCCTTCCTTTTCCTGGGTTAAACATCCCCAATTTTTTCATCTGTTCCACACCTGACATGGTTTCCAAACATCCTATCTACAGGCAGTAGGCACACATGGCACCCTAATCCCCCACCCCCTACCGGGTAGGCCTTGCTGTTCTCCCGATGCCTGTAACAGACTAAGGCTCTGAGATCCCTCAGTTACCAGAAGACAGAACCAGGGGTCTAACAATTCTGTTCTGGCACCCACCACGTGCAGCCTGTCCCCGCTTCCTGGGGGCATTTCCTGGGTAAAGCTTCACTAAGTGAATGGCTGCTACTGCCAGGAGAGAATGAGTAAACACCTAGGACCAGGGCAGTGTCCGGGGAGGTCAGCCCTACAGCCAACCCAGGGAGGAAAGACAGAACTGGTTCTGAGGCTGGCTGGCAGCAGTCAAGGCTCATGGGGAGACCTGGGGGCAGACAGAGAACTTCGGCCCCCTAGGAAATCTGTAGGGGCAGTTGCCCAAGGGGACAGGCTTTTTTGTCTGCCAGGAAGTGAAATACCAGGAAGCCCAAGGTGATTGAACAGAGGGAGGAAACAGTGGAAGGTAGACTTCCCCAGAGACACAGAACTGGCCCACAGCTCCCAGGCCTCAAAATCCCCATTAGCAGGTCATCCATTGGGGATGAGGAGGCTTTCTAGCCTTTTGCAAGAGATGGGGCTGCCTTGGTCTTTCTCCTGAGGGTCCTGGGGAGAATCCTAACAGTGACCCCCACCAATGAGAGGGGTATTAGATGTGCAAGAAAGGGGGAAACTGAGGACTGCCAAAAGGCGCAGGGCCCAATTCTTGAACCAATGAGCCAGGGTCCCTCCCTGCTCCAACTGAGCAGGGTTATTACCCCCCACTTTTACCCCTTGAGTGGGGCTTCCCAATTGTGCACCTCAATTTCCCCAGCCCAGTGCTTGGCAAGGCATTGTTAGAGGGGGCAGACAGGGCCACAGGGAGCAGAGGGGGCGCTGGGCTGACAGCTGCCACCTCCTCAAAGGACGCTCTGTGTGTGCCTGGCAGGCAGCCCTGCCTGTGCCCACCCGCCTGCATCCAGCTGGCACAGGAGCTCCTGAGCTGGGAGCAGCAGCTCAGCCTGGCGCCCAGGCTCTCAGCCACACGTGCCCTCTGTCTCAGAGGCCTCCCCAGCTACCCAGGCCCCTCCCTCACTGAGCCTTGGTCGCCTCCTTCCTTCTCTTTTACTTGGCCACTCTTTCTTATCGCCCACTCCTTCTGTCTCCTGTCCCTATTTCTAGGTGCCTGGGCCAGAAATGGATGAGCAGTGGGGAAAGACTCCTTCAACACCTCTGGGTACAGGGAAATGGAAATGCAGGGGAACGGTGTACCTGGGGCCAGGACCTCCACAGCATCTATTGCTTGCCTCCAACTGATCCGCAATGACTGCTTATGGCTGCTTACTCTGGGAGGACATCACTAACTCTTTCCTTAGTGCAGAAAGAGGGATCCCTGGGTGTGGGGTTGGGGCAGCCAGAGGAGTCCCACTGGGGCACTGTGCACCCTCCCCTGACACTACCAGATGTCTGTGAAAGCAGGGATGCTCCTTCTCACTACCCCGTGCCACCCTCCACCCCACCCCACCCCCAGCAGGCAAATGATCCTGGTGACTCACTCAGTCCTGCAGATGACAGGCTCTGGGGGCCTCGCGACTAGCAGTTCACACCAGAAGTAACAGCTGGGCTGCCTGAGCAGGCGCCAGTACCCTAAGAGGGTCCTTGAGGACTGACCAGGGCCCCAGGGAGGGGTTATTATTGTTCCTGGCACTGAGAGAGAAGGGAATTTGGACACAGCTAAATCTGGACAGAGGCAAGCTTCATAGCCAGTTCTCTGGCCTCTGTCCCCTGGGCCTTGCTGTGTCTAGAGGGGCAGAGTTCTGGGAGGTGGCTCCTTTTGTGCCCCCACCCCCCAAGGTAACTGGGCACCTGTCTGTCAGAGGAGCGCCTGGCCCAGGAGAGTGTAGTGAGCCTTTGGAGGCACCTGTGGGCACTAGCATGGTGCACCTGTCACCACCCACACATCCTTAGTAACTAACGTCCATGCTGTATGCACATTACTCCAGCTGTTCCCTACGGTCCTCGTCCTGCTCCAGCATCCCACATTAATCATCATGTCTCCTTAGGCTTCTCTGGGTTGTGACAGTTTCTCAGACTTTCCTTGTTTTTGACGACCTTGCCAGTTTTGAGTACTTGTCAGGGATTTATGGAGAACGTCCCCCAGTTGGGATTTGTCTGATGTTGTTCTCATTCTTAGACTGCAGTTATGGGTTTTGGGGAGGAAAACCCCAGAGGTGAAATGCCATCCTCATCATATCATACCAAGGGCACATACGATCACCATGCAACATCGCTGTTAATGTTGCCCTTGATCACCTGGCTGAGATAGTGTTTGTCAGGTTTCCCCACTATAAAATGACACTTTCTTCCCCCACTTTCTAGACTGTACTCTTTGGAAGGAGTGGGGAGCTATGTTCCACCTCCTTGAGGATGTAGTAGCTACATGAATTATTTGGAATTCTTCTGTATTTGTCCCCTCTCCTTCATTCATTTATTAGGTTGATGCAAAAGTAATTGTGGTTTTTGCAGTTATTTTTAACCTTTTAAACCACAATTACTTTTGCACCAACCTTATATTTACCCAATCACTTATTTATATAAGTGTGAATTCGTGCATATTTATTTTACACTTTGGGTTATAATCCCATACACCTTTATTTTTTTTTTTGCTCAAATTGTTCCTACTTTGGCTATTGGGAGTTCTTTCAGTTGGCAAATAAGATTTTTCAAGAGAATCCAGATTGTTTTATAAAATCTCTGGACTTTGAAACATTGACTAAACTGAATGAAATGCCTCCACAGGCCAACCTCAGGCAGCTCTGGGCTCTGGAGTCAGATTACCTAGTTGGAATATTGCTCTGCGGCTTGCAGCTGAATGATCTTGTGCATGTAAGTTAACCTTCCTGGGCCTCAGTATTTTCATCTGTGAAATGGGAGGCTAATACTCCCTGGGTGATTGAGGGGATTCGGTAGAATGACTCTGGCACTGGATCTGGCACCGAATCCTTAAACAGCAGGGGCCATCATTGGCACATGCATGAGCCAGGCATGGTTAAGCAACTCCCTATGGAGGGCAAGAACTGAGTCTGTTTTGGGGAGGCCTAGAGGGACACTTCAGGGTTGGAGGTGGCCAGTGGGACCCTGTAAGCTCTGGAGTGAATGAGAATGGGAACTACCTACCCCAACCCTGGCTTTCGACATGAGAGTCGAGCTCTACTCTTCTGTAGTAGTGCCACATTGACCGGTGGGAGAGAACCTGGAACCAGACGTCCTGTTTTACTCACTCTAAAGTGTGAATGACTACCTGTCCCCAGGAAGGCAAGTCAGACTGGCACAGAAAGAGGCTGAGCTTAGTGGAGCGGGCGGGGAACCCACTGGTCCTCCAGGCTAGACCTTGGGGTTTGGTCATGGCACCACCTCGCAGTTACTCCATGACCTTAAGCAAGTCCAATTTCCAATACTTGAGGGTAATTTCACAGTTAGGTCAAGGGTGGGTCCTGGGGGCTGGGGCTAGGGCAGGGTACCTCCTTGTCTGTCCTCCATGTGCAGAACCTTGGGTGTGCTCTTTCTGGGGTGCATCTGATTAGGGGAGAGGGTGATCAGGTCATCAGGCGGCCGGATGTAGAGGGAGACCATCGTCCCTCAGACACTGGGCTTCAGGACCTGGTGGCAGAGGGGAGGTGTATTAGTTTCTTACTGCTGCTGTAACAAATTACTACAAATTTCGTGGCTTAAAACAATATGAATTTATCATCCTACCGTTCTAGAGGTCAGAAATCCAAAATGGGTTGGCAGGGCTGGCTCCTTCTGGAGGCTCTAGGCGAGAAGCCGTTTCCTTGCCTTTTTCAGCTTCTAGAGGCCCTGCCCACATTCCCTGGCTTCTGGCAGCATCACTCTGACTCTGCTTCCATCACCACATCTCCTTCTCAGACTCTGGCCCTCCTGTCTCCCTCTAATAAGAACCTTGTGATGACATTGGGTCCGCTCGAATAATCCAGGAAAGTCTCCCCGTCTTAAGATTCTTAATTTAATCACACATGTCAAGCATTTCTTGCTTTGTGAGGTAACCTAGTCATATATTCTAGGGATTTACATGTGTATAGGGGGAATCCTGGCTCTGCCAAACTGCTCCCCCTCTGGGCACCATGGCCTGAACTGCTGCCATGGCTGAGTTTGGCCGTGGAATTCTCTCCCTCAGTTCAAGCAGCATCTCTCGCTGTTCACAGCTATAAATGATGTGTGGCTCCAGCACGCAGTCTGGCAAGACGAGGCAAAAACCCCAAACAGGCCTGGACCCTTTGACTAGAAATTCCAGGAATTTATCCTAAAACATGCACTCACAAGTGGCCAAAGATACACATGCGAGGACAGAACTTGAAGCGTTCCTGATGATCAGGAAAACGGAACAACTCACATGTCCAATAATGGGCACCAGTTCAGTCACAGAACATTCACATGACAGAATCCAATCCTGGGGGGCCCCACAAGTGATACATGAAATGACATGAAATATGTTTACAATATACTGTTAAATGAGGAAAACCAGGCTTCCAGATAATAGGTACAGTGGGATCCTATTTTAATAAAACTCACATATTTACATTTATGTCATATATTTGCCTTGGGAAAAGTATGGAAAGAGAGATATCAAAATATCAGCTGTGATCATTTTGGGGCGAGGGTAGGATGTTTTTCACTATTGTGTGCAGAGAGAGACCGTCGTCCCTCAGACACTGGGGCTTCCTGTGATAATAAATATTTAGGGAGGGCCTGTTGGGTGCTCAGTACTTACTGTGCTGGTTAGTGAGTAGGGCTTTTTCCGTCTTCGTGGATTAGAATGTCACAGAAGACTGTTTTTATAGGATGGGAGGGGGTTTTGGTGTAACTAAAATTATTTTCTGTTTTCTAATGTTTCTCAAGTGGACATTCATTACTTATGCAATTTTTTTCACAGTAAACACTTTTTTAAGTTGTAGTAAAATATACATAACATGAAATGTACATTTTAACAGTTTCTAAGTGTACAATTCAGTGGCATAAAGTACATTCACAATGTTGTACAACCATCACCGCTATCCATTTCCAGAACTTTTTCATCCCCAAAAGAAACTCTGTCCCCATTAGACAATAACTCCTCTCTTCTCCTCCCCCCAGCTCCTTGCAACCAACTTGCTACTTTCTGTCTTTATGAATTTGCCTATTCTAGGTACCTCATATAAGTGTAATCATATAATATTTGTCCTTTTGCATCTGACTTGCTGCATTTTGCAACATGTTTTCAAGTGTGATTTTTTTTTTTAAAGAACACTTTTTGAGGGGAAAATACAATTGCCAAGTTCTAGGAAATGCAAGCCACCCTGTTTCCCATGGACCCTCTGAAGGCTCGTGCAAGGGTCTTTCCCAGGGGCTGACACCAAGTGAGGCTGGGGAGGGGGGTGCAACTGAACAGTGAGAGAGCAGAGAAAGAACCTGAGTCATACACACCAATCCACGCAGCTGTCACCCCTGAGCAGGCAGGAGGAAGAGAGGAAGGGACTTGCCAGGGGTCCCTAGCATTAGCTGAGCTGGGCAGAACTGCAGGCTCCCATTCACCTTTGGGAGCCTGGCCTCTGGCACTTCTGGCCTTCTAGGATGTTTGTAAACACCCAGAGACCAGTGCCCCTTCCAGGAATAGGGCTGCGTTCTCAGTGACTGTGACAAGTGGAATTTCACTCTCCACTGGAAACAATCCCCAAGGCATTATGTTTCTGAATCCAGAGATGAAACCGCCCAGCCGAATAGTATACATTCTCTAAATTATTAAAGAGCCCGAAAGAGCGGCTGCCACGTTAGGGTCACTGGTGCAAGTCCCCAGAGCAGCAATTTGTGTTCTCAGAGGCAGGACCACCAGGCCCCCGACCCTCATAGCTGCCTGGGGACCAAGCGTCGGCTCCATGGGCTCTGGGAAAGTGTCCCTGCTCCAGCGGGTGAGACTGACCCTTGTGAAAACAGGAAAGAATTCACTTCAGGGAGAGAGTGCTGCACTTGAGCAGGAACTAGCCTCTCTGTCACCTTTGACCTCCAGTGGCAGGACAGATGTGGGTCTGGGCGCCAGGTTGGCCTGGGTCTCATCCTGCCTGTGAACTTCAGCTTGGTATTTATATTTGGTAAGATGTTTCCCCCCATCTGTCAAATGGGGCTTGATAGAGCAGTGAAGCAGCCACTATCCCAGGAGCCTGACCCCATCTCATTCCACGTGGAAGAGCCGAGTGGGCAGTGCGGTGCCCTGGGTTAGCTTCCGAGGAGGAAGGGATGTAAGGCATATAAGGGCTGGTGTGGATGCGAGAAGCGTCTGTTAAATGCTGCTGCTGCTGTCAGGATCGCTGACTCAGGTCTCTCCACCCTCTACCCACCAGCCTGCCTTTCCCAGACCCAAGCTTTCTACTTCCTGTGCTCCCTTAAGGTGGGCGGCACCTGCTCCTCCTGAAAGACGCCCCTGCATTTACCGCAGGGTGGTAAAGATGCTGGAGGCTGGCCCAAGTTCTGGCCTTGAGGACACAGGCAAGTTCTTTCCACAAGGCCCTTGGACTCAATGTTTGACAGAAGGAATGGCTGGCAGAAGGTTCTAGAGAGATAAGACTGCACATTGCCTGTCTGGATGACAGACATTCTGAGTGGGATGGAGTGATGCTCATGGCAGGACATCCCTCCAACCCCGGTATAAGACCCAGAGACACTGCGACAGACCCAGGTGGAGAAGCTGGACTTGGGCTCTGCCCTTCTGGCCCCCCTGGGGTGGCAGAGGCTTCCTGGAAGAGGCAGCACTGGAACAGGAGCTTGATGGTGAGTGAGAGCTCAGGGTCTTGTGTGGGCTGCAAAGCCAATGTGGAGGTTGACCTCCTTCTGCCCTGCCACCCAGCCCAGCAGCCTGAGTCCCACATGCTCCTGAGAGAGACAAACCAAGGTTCCAGAAAGCAGAGCCCATGGGGGAGGGCTGCGTTCAGACTCTGGCTCTGTCACCCCTCTCCAGACCTCGCTTTCCTCTCCTATGTAATAGGGCAGTTATGTGGGGTGCTCAGAGAGGGTTCTGGGGAGACGTGGGTCCAGCTGTCTTGGGATCCACTTCTGTTTCCTTAGAATGAGGTCATTTTTCCCGACTAACAGATCTCTCAGGGTATTTGAAGGCATCAAGACTCCTGCTGGGCACCTGTGTCCTGGTGGAAACCCAGACCTGGGGAGTCCCAGGGAAGCAGACACCTATACAAAAATATTGTGAACCTAATATGTGCATGACAGTGCAGGGGGTGTCATTGACAGTTATGAAGAGACTTAGATGGGGATTCTTCGAAAGTAGCTTCTTGAGAGAAGAGGAGTGAGGGAGCAGGAGGGGGAAGGGGAAGGTCTGAACAGTGAAGTGGTGCCCTCAGCTGTAATCCACTTCTAGCCTAGGAGCTGTGGAGTGGGGATTGCACCACAGAATTGATTCCACCTCGGGGCAGGGGCTGGGCTGTTAGGCTCCTGGTCAGCCGCACCCTGACCACTGCCTGCCCTGGGGTAGGTCATAACCTCTGGCCAGGCAGGTTCCACTCTGCCAAAGGCAATTTTCCAAAGACAGGGTGGCCAGCTGTCCCCGCATCTGGGGGAGGGGTGCGCCCAAGAAAATGGGTCTGGGCCAGTTACCGCAGGTTACCTCCAGCATCCTCCAGACGTGGATGAGTCAACTAGTCTACGGTTCTACAGGTGCTTTTGTCCTTAAGGAGCCAATAGCTATTGACTTTCTTGTCCTCATGGGCCCTTGGGCATGTTTGGGGAGTTGCTTGCAGAAAGACCCTAAGTACAAGTGGGGATGGATTTCCAGACAACCTTTCCTGTCACTCTCTGACTCCCCCAGTCCCCAGCATCCCTGCAGCATCTCACTCATTGTCCCCCTCAGTGACCTGGGACACTCCAGGGAGGCAGCCCACACCCTTTCCTGCTTAGGAAGAGCCCCAGGGGAGAGGAAGGGTCTTCTCCAAGGCACTCAGAGCCGGAGCTGGGACCCAAGTCCTCTGCCTTCCGTTTTTTTCCCTGCCAGGGAGAAAGCCCATGACAGACCCCCCCTGGAAAAAGCAGCATTTCCCTTTTGGAGGTGCAGATGGGGAAAGTGCCCTTGGTGAGCAGAGGCAGGCTCCCTTCTTACTAACCCAGGCCACAGTGAGACTAGGGAACAAAGACACAGCAACCCCTGGGCCAGACAGTAGTCTGGAGGGAGACGAAACGCCATGACTCAGCTCGGAAAGAGGCCAGGGCAGCTGCCTAAGAGGTTCTGAACACCGAGGGGTGTTGTTCTTGCTGCCAGTGTCTCAGGTTCTTGAGAAGGATGTGACTTTTGATTTTAAACAGTTTCCTCCCAGACAATCCCTTCACCCATCTACAAAGGAGGGAATCTTCACCAGCCCTGAGGCCTATAGTGGCCTAAGCCCAGCTCATCCCGGGAGAGCCCAGGGTCTTGCTGTAGCCGCTGTACGGACCAGTTCTTCATCTGTAAGCACAGGAAGCCAGGCCAGCCTGGCTCTCTGACTGCTCCATCCTCACTGGCTCCCTCTTGTCTATGGAGGCACTGAATGGAGCACTTGCCACATGTCCGGTCTGTGTGCTTTATAATTGTGAACAGGCACCCCCATTTTATACGGAGCAAAAGTGAGGCCACATGCAGCAGCCAAACCTACAAAAGAAACAGTAGTGCCAGAAGTGATGCTTGGGGCCTGCACCACAAATCGGGACTCCTGTGTGCAGGTCTGATTGTCCCAAGTCAAGGCCATATGGTAGACCTGGGGAACAAAGGGGCAACTGAAATGAGAAAGGGGTGGGCGAGTGATCGAAAGGAAGAGGCACCTTGGTTTGGGAGGATAAAGGCAGAAAGGGGATGAGATCGGAGGCTGCGCGGTCATGAATAATAGTTTAGGCCAAAGGTGGACCTGCTCACCAAACCTCAGAACCACTTGGGATGTGTGAGAGAAGTGAAGTGAAGCCCCACTCTTAAGTGAATAAAACTCACTTAGCCTGAGAGGTAACAGGAGAAATGTATTCAGAGAATGTTTAGAACAACTCATAAGTGAATGTGCCACAAGACCAGGTTTGTGATGAATTGAGAGTCATTGGGACATATTCCTGCGCTGCATTAGTCAGGGGTCTCCAGAGAAGCCGAGCCCATAGGCTGAGAAGTCCCACCATTTGTGGTTTGCAAGCTGGAGACTCAGGGGAGCCGATAGCATAAGTCCTAGTCCAAGTTCGAAGGCCTGAGAACCAAGAGCCCGTGGACAGAAGGACATGGATGTCTGAGGTCAATGTCTAAGGTCACCCTTCCTTCACCTTTTTGTTCTATTCAGGCCCTCAATGGATTGGCTAATGCCCACTCACATTGGTGACAATGATCTTTACTCAGTCTACCCATTCAAATGCTGATCTCTTCCAGAAAATCCCTTACAGACAATATTTTACCAGCTATCTGGGCATCCCCTAGCCCAGTCAAGCTGACACATAAAATTAACCATCATGGCTGTCCAGTCCAAATGCCCTTGAAGAGACAGAGCTCTGGGCTGGTACTGCAGAAGGTTCTGGTACTCAGGGATGACTTAGTCCAGTTTCTCCATGGGTGGCCATTTTCCTCTTATTTTAGACATGTCTCGCCCAAAGCATTGGGCTCTGTGCTGAGACAGACAGACAGGGCTTTCTTGTTGAATCTTGTCTTCTCAGAGGGTTTTCATAGGAAGAAAGGGGCACAACTGCCCTGCTACAAAGAGAGAGACCTTTCTAGGAGGTAACTGGGCATTGTATTTCAAGGCCTTGAACACGTACGTACACCTGCCCTGACATGATAACTCCGCTTGTAGAAGTTCATCACAGAAAGTGGGTAACCTCAGTGGCCAGCGGTGGAAGATCGGTAAAATAAATTATGGTACAAACACATGATGGCATGTTACACACTCATTAAAAATTGCGTTCTCAAAGAATGCTTGAGTAAATGGGGACATGCTCATAGTAATATACCACAGGTTAAAAAAAGGAGCGTGGAAAACTGCATATACCACCAGTACAGACCAATAGGATTCTGGGAGGACGCTGATATTCAATATTCAACACCTGCGCCACCTAATAGCGTAGTCACTGGTCATGTGATTAGTGAGCACTTGAAATCTCTGGCTAGTGCGACTGACGGACTCAATTTTGAATTCAAATGAATTTAAAATTCGAGTGTAAATAGCCACACGTGTAAATGTAAGTAGCTTCTGTATTGAGCAGCACAGGTACAGTGTAATTCCAACTGTGTTAAGTAAAGGTGTGTAAAAACATGAAAAAAGACTGAAAGAGAGTATCCCGAAATGTATTAATATAGAGCCCTTTTCTCTATCAGACTACGGGAGATTTCAATTTTGTGTAATGTTTCTGTTTTCCACTTTCCCAACACTGAACAGTTTCCTTTTCTAATGAGAACAGTCACAGAGACATATGAGAAGAGAGAGGAAAAGCCTCGTGCAGGCAGAGCTTGTGTTGGCAGGAAGGCCGGGCGCTGGCCTGGGAACTGGGGTAATCTGCCTGGCGCAGGGCTTGTTTTGACAGGACCATTGTGCCTCTGGTGGCTTGGGTTGTCGCCAAGCTGTGGGGCCACCTCGCTGACACACTCACTACAAACTCAGTTGAGCTGGTGTGAGCAGTGTGTGTGCATGCACGTGGGTCTTGCCATCTGTTGCCAACCTGGCAGCTAAGTGTTGCCTCTTCATCTGTGTTTGTTGGGTCTTGGGGGGATTTTGCAGTTTGAATTTCTCGCTTGCTTCCCAGGCCTGATTTCCCAAGTTACCGGTACCTTTAAGAAGCTTCCACACAGTGTGAGGGATATAAATGATAAATGTCTACCTATTACATTGTTTTATGCACCTGAAATTAATAAAAAATACATGTATATTTAGGATGGATCACAACTTAATTATGTAAATGGATGTTAATGTTGATGAAAAATCTGTTCTGTTATTAAAAATTTCCAGCTTCCAAAAAAAAAAAAAAGAATAAAATTATTTGTTCAATAAAAAAATGAAAATAAAAAATAAAAAGAAGCTTCCAGCTCAACTCTTTGCTAGGCCTCCATAGACTTGAAAGGAGGAGAAAGTTCCTGCAGGTGGGTCTCAGTGGATGGCAGGGACAAAACCTGGGCTTACTCATGATAGTTCACTGGTGCGTCAGGAATTTAAGAGTTTGAATTATGTGAAGTGGCAAGAATAAAGGAAGATGGAATTTTCCTAAATACATAGCTGGAGGCTTTTAACTTTTTTCTAAGTAGGGAGGCCATACACGGAGGTTCTCCAACTTCAGAGTGCCTAAGGATCACCTACCTGGCTGCTTGTTAGGAATGCAAAGTCCTAGTGTGAACCCCAGGATTATGTAATTCCTCCCTCATTTTACAGATGCAGAACTGGGGGCAGGGAAGGTAGAGGGCCAAGCAGGCAGCAGCTGGTCAAGAGCTGGGATTAGAATCCAGGTGTCCTTTTTCTGCGACATGTGCGTCTTTATCACGCTGCCGCTGTCTCCTGTGGCACATATTTGGCGTTAAGGGAAGAGCCAGACAAAACAGGATCCGACCAAGTCTTCTCTAGTAACAACTGGAGGTCCAACAATTCAATCCAGTTTGTCACTACCCAGAATTTGTGCAGACCCCACAGATTAAGGACCCAGTTAGACAAGACTACCTCCACTTCAGATGCAGCTGCAAATGGGGTGCCCAGGCTACCCACACTTCTGCCCAGCCCACAACCATCTGCATCAGGTTTGGTATTTGCTAGGACAACTTACAGACTCAGGAAAGTGCTTTACTTACTATGATAGTTTGCTATACAGGCTACAAATGAACAGCCAGATGGAGATGGTCCAGAGGGACCTGTGCACGTGCCTTGGAGTTGGGGTGCACACACTCCTGGCACACAGATATGTTTACCAACTTGGAAGCTCCCCAAATTTAGTTTAGGGGTTTTATAGAGGTTTCATTTCATAGGCATGATTGATTAAATCGTTGGCCATTGCCAAATGAACTCCATCTCCAGCCCCCCACCCTCCCCAGAGGTCGGGGGTGGGGTTGAAAGTTCTAACCCTGTAGTCACAAGCATGGTTTTCCTGATGCCTCGCCCCCATCCTGAGGCTAGCTAGGGCTCCCCGGGGAATCTTCTCATCAGAGTACAAAGAGTAAATTCCAAGGGTTTTAGGGGCTCCGTGCCAGGAACCGTACAGAACCCAAACTCGTTTTATTAGACCACATGGGGTATTTGCAATCTTCTGGAAAACACCACTTGCATTGCAAAGACAAAATGGGCCTCTACAATGATGCTTATTCTCATCATTTCTAGCTCCAGTTGTCTACAGCAGTCTCAAGGGCACACACAGGTCACACCAGACACTGTTGGTGCAGGAGGGTGGGGGTGTGTGATTGGGGAATGGGCAGGTTCCCTTCCCTGTTCTCAGGATACCTGCCTCAAATTCAAAGGTCCCATGATGGAGCTCAGTGGCAGAGCTGTAAGAGAACTGCAAGGCCCAACTAGAGATGACAGTTAAAGATGAAGCAATGTGATGGGGTGTCAGGGACAGAGGGCCCACCTGGAACCCTCAAGCCTCCAGAGCTTCCAGACTTAGAAAATGTCTTCCATTTGTCAGTCAGGGTGCCTCAAACTTGGGCAAGCCTAGGTGATAAGGCTAAAGTGTTAAGCGGAAGAAGACATTAAATCATGAACTGAGATTAGTGGGGCTACTCAGAGGTTAGCTTCCTACCCTCTGTGCAGAGAGCAGAGCAGCTGGGCCCAGCACCCCTCCTCCACACGCTGAGGAGTTTGGTCGCACTTCCCACGGAGAGAGGGCACACACAGCACCCTCATGTCACAGCTGTGGCCCAAGGACCCTGGGGACAGCTCAGGATGCTGGGCAGAGTTTGAAGACGGGCAGTTCCTTTACTTCCTCTAGAAATCAGACATTGACTATAATTCACTTTGCTGTCTTCAAATTGCAAGCTCATTTATCCAGGTCAAGAACCATTTATTTGCATCTAACAAGTCGAGGCCTTCTGCAGCATCTCTCTAACATATGGTCTGTTCGTGTCCTGTCTCTGAGCCTCTGTCAAGACTGTGGGTGAGAGGAAGGCTGACTCGGCAGGCCTTGCACCATCAGCTATGTTGGGAGGGGACAAATGGTCTGGCACAGACCCCTCAGGACCCCCAGCCAACTTTTCAGAGAAAGGGGAGTTGGGGCACACCTAGTAGTTAACCTCTGTGAGTCAGCTCCTGGGGAACGTACCAGGAGCTGCTTGGGGGGATCATTCTGGAATGCCTGTTAGCCCAGAATGGGAGGCAGAGAAAGCTCCTTGACACTGAGCAAGGTCATCACCATGGTAACCCCTCGATCCATGAACTCTCCATCCCTTAGACATCTCACTTGTAAGGAGACTGACAGAGGTGATACAAGGTAAAAATTTTTTTATTGAAGTGAGATTCACATCCATAAAATTAACCATTTTAAAATGTACAATTCAGTGGTATTTACTGCATTCACAATGTTGGGCAATCATCACCTGTTTGCACGTTTTCGAACCTGTATAACTGGAATCATGTGTTAGGTCTTCTGCAACTTGCTTTTTGCATCAACGCCACTTACAGGGCTCATCCGTGTTGATGCAGGTAGCCTTGGCTCACTCGATTCACCTCCATCATATTCCAGCGTGTGACCATTTCACCATCGGGCCTCTCCTGATGGGCACTGGGTGATTTCCAGGTTGTTCTGATCACCAACAAGCCTGCCTCTTTGCGCACGTGCTGACGCTTCTCTGGGACGTCAACCCAGTAGAGTTGCTGTGTCATGACCAAGTGCAGTTCTAGATTTATTAGACACGGCCAAAGTGTTCTTCAAAGTGGTGCTAATTTATATTCACATAAACTTGGCTGTTTTAGGGAGCTGGGAGCCAGGTGCACAAATTAATTATAGAAACCTAACACTTGGATACTGTATTTCATGCAAAGACGCCGTGAGGTGGGCAGTGCAGGATTATTAACTATTCTCAGCTACCGTCTGAAGACAAGGGCTGTGAGACTCAGGAGGATCCCAGCCTAGATCCCAGCGCTAGGATTTAAGGGTAGAGGCAGGCCAGTCCCAGAGTGTCTGACCCCAGGTAACGCTCTCCTCATGTTCTGATTCCCCCCTGCCCCTGCCAGCATCAACACCCGTACCCTACTTGAGCACAGACCAGGCGGTCTACCCTATCAGCTTTCTGAGATCACACAGCAATGAGAGCTCGCTGGCCGACCATGGAGAAGAGGAGACCCTGAAGGAGGGTCCTGTGGTGTGGGCTAGTCCAGTCTGCAGGGAACCAGGGCAGAATCTTCTGGACTTCCATATCCAATTTCCCTTGTGCTCAACTTGCCTGTTGCAAAGATTGCATCTGATAGTATTTTTGAATCTAATTGCCCCAGGAGGGCACACACACACACACAAGCTGCAGAGAACACAAAACTGCAGAAGTCCCAAGCAGGAGCCCTGGGCACACCTGTCAGCCCCAGAAAGGAGGTGCAGGGGGAGTGGCGTTAAAGATAACGTGATGCTCCAAGCGCACTCATCTGGGCACCCACCCCTCCTTCCCTCACTCCCTGAAACCAGGCAGCATCCCAAAGGGAGGGCAGCACAGCCTATCCTGAGGACAGAAACCTGGCTCAGGAGCGGGCTTATGCATGAGTGACACCTCACCACGAGGCTTGAGGCTTGTCTGAACAAGGCCTGCAGGGTCTAGGTGAGGCCACAGTCTCCCCCCTGCAGGGAGTGCCCCAGGGTATAGGCAGGATTAGAAACTGAAGCCGGTGCGCCCACACCTTTGCTGTGCTTCTGACACAAACTTTTGCCAGTGGGGTATGGCTGCCATTCTTTTCAACTGCAAGCAGCGCCTTATCTTTTCTTTTGTCCCCTTGCACTCAGGTCTTTCCTTTCCAACAAGAATCGCCCATCACGAGTTGGGAACCAGAAGGTGATGGGTGTCTAATCTTATCCACCCCCTCTAGTCATAAGATGTAGGTGTGATCACTGGCTGTTTTGCAGTTTGACCTCAGGCAATTTTCCTCTTCTCAAAAATGAGAGGATCTGATTAGATAACACGTGAGGAAGCACCTGGCACTTGGGACCACTCCATCCTTTGCTGGTGAAGCTAAGAGCCTCTGATTCTTCACCAGGAGTCCACCATCTCATACCAATTCCTATTTGTTCACTTCTGTTTTTGGTAAATAAAAGTCATGGACTCTTTCTTACCCAACACGCCCGAGCTCTGGATAAAGACTGAGGCCAAATGCCAGAAGACTGCACTCTCGAGAGCCTGTTCTAGGTCCTTTCCAGGGGCCACGCTATGCCAACCACACCATGCCACCCTAACGACACATCGCACACCACGACTCCTCTGTTCCACTGACGCCCTGTCACCTGGCCTTCCTTGTCCCTGCCTGGGCAGCGGAAGCACCATCACCCTGTCCTTTCTAGGGCGGTTCTCCCCGTCCTTTTGTGGTGTCAGCCATCAGCCCGCCTGCTGTTCCGGACAGTTCTCGTGAACTCGGGCACTGGGCTGTCTGCCAGCCTTAGTCCAGTTTCTCATCAGTTCCCTCAAGATTCAGCTCTTAGTGCAGCCCCTTCTCCCCGAGAGACCTCATGCAGAGTTCCTAATTAGAGCACCACGTTCCTCAGGAAGTAGGTGAGCAGAACACAAAGAGAAGCTTGTGTTATTCTTTGACCTTACACTGTTGTAGGGCAGTTTTTTTGGTAATGGGAATGTACCAGATGCCCTGGAAATACAACACACCCACTGGGACAAGCAGAAGACAAAACTGATGGCAAGAGCAAGGCCAGGAAACCATCTCTCAGGGATTCTCTGGATGCGGCAGACCAGCCAAGAGGTGTCCTTGCGCCGTCCGTCCCCTTCCGTCACTCATATCACAGCAAGCAAGGCACATGGTGCCCGGCACAGGGCTGCCAATCACCTCTAGCACTGACTCAGTCTTTCCACTTCCCACTTCCCGAAAACATTTTCCTTGAGAATTCGCGACTCTGGGATAAAGGGGCAGCATTTCCTGTGGGAGTTAGGAAGATTAGTTTTCACTGAATGTGGATGTGACGAGCTAGATAAAATATTATCCATTTGAAAAAAACAATTATCCATTTGTTCTTAAAAACTGTGGCCTAGACAGTGTCTGCCATGGTTCATATAAGACTGATGAAAACGGTGATTCCTGATTGAAGATGAACAGACTTCAATCGGCCCCACCGTGCAGCCTGGCCTCAGTGTGCCCACTGAGAGAGGCCAAGCCTTTGCTGAGGCAGCTCTCGGTCCTTCAAGAAAGAGGCAGGACAAGGTCAGGACAAGTGGCGATGCTGAGAGGGTAGGTCCCGCCAAGGGCCCAGATGGGGCTCAGGCAGGAGCAGAAATGACCAAAGTTGGTCCACACCTGCCTGTAGCACCCACAAGGATGCCCACTTCACCCTCTCCAAATTTCGCCACTCACTGAATCATGCAGGCCTGTCCCTCAGTAGTCGCGCCATTTCCTTCCTACTCTCTCCTACACCTCAGTCCTCTGCCTGGGTCCCTGGCTGGCGGCAGAAACACTCCCTTCTGCAGCCACAGCACTCAGCCGACTGTGGGTGGTCAAGCAGGGCTGAGGAGACTCACATGTCCCAGGCCTGGTTCAGAGCTATGAGAAACGGCCACTTGTTTGGAGAGACCAGCTAGCTGCCCATGCTCAAGGGCCCGTTGTGCTGGCCAATCCCACTGTCCCCTGGAACTGATCCACAACAGAAAGGAGTGAGAAGGTACTTCAAAGTCTGGGAGATGAAATGACATAGAAACAAGCACAGGATCTTAGGAGGTGGGGGGGGAGCAAGCCTCTGAGAAGCCGCCCATTCTGTCCTGGAAGAGCCAGAGCACTTCCGACCTCTCCTTGTACACAGCTCATTTCTGCCTCTCTGGGACAATTTAAAAAAATGATTTATTATGAAACATTTAAGTCTATATAATCACCTGTTCCTAACTCCCTGCCCACTCCGCCCGCCTCCAGCCAGGGGTGGCTGGATGACCCACCTATGGCCAATGAGACATAGACAAAAGCCTGCTCTGAAGCTGCTTTTAAGCCTCACTATAAGGTGATATATGTGCATGCATATATACACACAGGCACATGTATTAGCCAGAAAAAGCTGCTTCATCATTAAGATGAACTGAGCTTAATACAGGTGGCTTTTAAAGTGGTTACGTGTAGATGAGGAGGGAGGCAGCTGAAGTCAAGGCACATGAGTTTTAAATGTGTGAGTCTGGGAACACCAAAGTAAGGATCTCCATAGCAGGGAGGAGGGAGGACATCTGTAACAAGCATGATGCCAATAGTGACACTCTCGCGTTCCCCACAAGCGCCAGTCTGTCAGAAGAGGGGGCTAGGCTAGAGGGGCTTTTCAAAAGACTCCTGGATGTGTAAAGTCATCGAGTGGAGATCAGATGTGTGCTACAAACCTGCTGGGAAAAGACACAGGAAATCAAGAGACAGCAGAAGGGAAGTGACCTTTCTGCAGAGCTGTAACATGCATCTGATGCAGAGGACAGAGGAGAAGCCCGTGCGAGGGCCGGGTCATGATAAGACGGGAGGACCAAGAACCAGCTGGGGCTCTCGCCTGACTTCTCTCTCCATGACGAGATGTACCTGACTTCTCTCTCCATGCCTGGGAG
The DNA here is from genome assembly GCF_057876585.1 of Rhinolophus sinicus. Classification (NCBI taxonomy): domain Eukaryota; kingdom Metazoa; phylum Chordata; class Mammalia; order Chiroptera; family Rhinolophidae; genus Rhinolophus; species Rhinolophus sinicus. The sequence continues at coordinate 60,007,106 of NC_142508.1, read as the reverse complement.
CGAAGCAGGACTAGCACACCCACCCGTGCAGAGAACCCACCATGCCCTTGCTGCGTCTGTCTGAATCTCGTAGGCTTCCAAAGTGTGAAGACTTGCTAAAAAGAAAAACCCTAATTTACAATGAGCTCAGCATCATTTATTCTATAGGATTATAAACTGACCTTCAGACTGGGAGAGGAGCCCCGAGCTGTTGGACAATGGCAGCTGAGATGAAGCACTGTGTGAACGGGAAAGAATGCAGGAGGCCCTGAGAACTCCGGAAGTTAGGGCCACAGACCTCCATAGAGCGGGGAGCAGTGGACGCTGCACGGAGGACACCACACTGACATCTGTCTCAGCTGGTGGCACGTGTGGGTCTGGACGTCCTGCCCTCATCAAACGCTGGCTGGTCTTAGGTTAAGGGGCTTTTTTGTTACTGCTGTGTCCCTGTGCGGGACCGTAACTGAGGCCTTGCTGGCCACCTGCTCTGACACCAGCCTGAAAACACTCTATGACCACGTCCAGAGTCCTTCATGGGAGTGGATGTGAACAGAAATGTGCTCACATGTAGCCTGTGAACTACCTTTCTGAGTGGTCAGGTCCATGACCACGCAGAGCTGACAATCAGGGCTTCTGACCACACAGTAGGGGACTGGGTGGGGAAAGACAGCTGCTCATACCCCTCAGATGTGTCAGGAGCTCAGCTCAGCCCTGTGAGGTACTGCTGTTACTCAAGCCACTGACAGACCAGACAATGGAGGCTCAGAAAGCTGAGCTGTGGTCAAGGTCACAAGCTGGAAGATGTCCCGGCAGGAACTGGATCCTACTCTTTGGAACCCAACCTTCCCCCAGAATAGCCCCCCTCCCAGGACCAGGCTGTGGGGTTTACTGCTTTATTAATACAAAGTATGGGATTTAAAATTGCCTAAGGAGTACAAAAAAGAAACTCCCTCTGTCATCTTTGACAAACCAAAAATTAAAGAATTATTGAGTCGGGAGCACATCTATAGTCAAGTTTAACTCTGGGAAGAGGAAAAAGGCTGAAGGTAAAAAATTCCTATTCTGCAATAACATATGGGTATTTTCAGCCTTACGTTGTACCAGTAATAGGAATCCCATTCAGGAGAGGAGGAGATCAGCAGAGAAGCACGAGGGGAACTGAGAACAGAGCTGCCTGCCCACGGGCTTGGAGCCCCAGCCACACTCTCTGCTGCGAAGCTGACTTCAGAAAGAGCCCCACCGCCCCAGCAATTCACACCCTCCCCAGGGCCAGGCCAGACCCCTGGAATGGACTGACACGGCCTGGTGGACTTCGCAGCAGAATTAAGGGAAGGTGAGTGGTGTCATCATCATCACCAGTCTCTCACAGGACCAACTTTTATTCTTTTCAGGACAAACTTTTAAAAGTAAAATGAATGAAACCACGTGAGATCAAGATACAAAGACAGAAATTCAATGTAGAAAAAAAGACTTTGCTGGGAAACAGTTGAGGAGAAACACTGGAGACATTTCACAGCCACACAAGAAGCTCACATTGTAAACAGGATTAAGCTGCTATTGATCTCCCCCCATCACATCAGGGTTTCATTTTGCTCAGCCTGAGATCTCGCTCAATTTCAAACTGCCTGTGATCCACTCGGTCTAGAAAAGCTTTCCGTTCAATGTACCTAGAAGAAAATGAAAGAGATGTTTGTCAGCAGAATTCAGTAAGAGAAAGGGCCCCCCTGCACTGTCCCATCCTCCAGGGTGTGAACAGGTCCACCTCAGCAGCCAGCGGGCTCCCTGGGTCAGAGAAATGCAAACAGCCGACCACAGTCGGTACCCAGAATGACCACCCACGACTCAGTAACATCCAAACAACTCACAGTTGGTCTAAACGAGGATGTTTCTGGTTCAGATGTGAATGAAAATAAAATGAAAAGGAGACAGCAACAACTTATCAAAGGGAAAGCACATTGGAGGCTTGGTGGCAGGAAAATGTTGCAACTATGAAACAAGGCTTTAAGGAAAGAAGAAAACCGGCTGAGTCAAACACAGGTTCAGAGCTCAGCTTGCTTACATGAGCTGGGCCACACTGGTCAAGGACTGACCATCTGAGCCTCATTTTTCCCAACTGCAACACAGTGATGTCGTATTTCATGGCTTAAGTGGTGTGCTGAGTTGGTGGGGAGAGAAAGCTTTGCATCCTGCATGTATACATCAAAATATAAGAAAAGGTGCATCTGAACGTGGAAGAAACAGGGTAATAAAAACTACCTCATAGGGCTGCAGTGAAGGTGAACGTGAGCTGAGGTACATAAAGTGCTCACTTTAGAAGGTATTTAACTGCCTCCCGCTCTTTCCTTCCACTCACCCTCTCTCCTCTCGGTGTACCCTCCACCCAATTGGGTGCAGGCTGCTTCTGTGCAGTTGACAGAAAAGGCCATTCCCTAAACTCCTCTGAGGGAATGAGATCAGTGCCTCTGCTGCTCAGAGTCCACACAGGTCAGTGCTCTGAGCGTCAGCAGACAGCTTCCCTCTCTTCCCATGTAGGGCGGGAAGGAAGCACAGGGCTGCAGCGGAGGGGAGGCTGGTTACTTAAGTAGAGACACTGCTGCATTTTAATGCTCCTTCTTGTCATAAAGTGTCCCTCGATATGCCTGGGGGGGGCATCTCTGCTAATTAATCTACTGAGAGAGCAAAACTGCCATTGAAAATGGAAGAGATAATTAAATCTCTGCACTCATTTTTCTTTTGTTGCACTGTGGAAAAGGTACACCTGTCTGTCATTTCAAGGCCATTACACATTTATGGTGAGAACCTCACCGGGTTTAGGAACCTGTGTTTCTTTGCCGAATTCAGGGCCTGGCTTTCCCTGTCACAGCACCCTGTTTCCAGCCAAGCCTGCAGCCACTAACCCTATACCTAACTGCAGAGGGGGTGATGGCTCTGCACCTGAATTCAAGACTCTGCCACTTGTTGGCTGTGTGACTCTGGTAAGCCACATCATCTTGCCCATTTACTTAGCACAGAGTAGGTGCTCAATAAAATGGCAGTGAGTGCTGTCACCATCATTTTGAGAAGCCAGCTTCCCTCAGGGTCTCGAGGTCAATGGATTCAAGAGGTGGTGTCGGCTCTCTCTATAGTGTTATCAGCAACTACCGTGTTTCCCTGAAAATAAGACCTAGCCGGACAATCAGCTCTAATGCATCTTTTGGAGCAAAAATTAACATAAGACTTGGTCTTATTTTACTATAAGACCGGGTCTTATATAATATAGTATAACAAAATATAATATAATACCAGGTCTGATATTAATTTTTGCTCCAAAAGACGCATTAGAGTTGATTGTCCAGCTAGGTCTTATTTTTGGGGAAACACGGTAGTGGCCACCACCTGGCCCGGGGTTGGGAACTAAGAGGCTGTGTCACAACTGCCAACTAGAGGCCAGAATGGCAGAAACACAAGGCAGAGCCTGATCCTAGGTTTGACATAAGACCTCAGGGTCAGGTTATCAGACTTAGCAAATGGAATACAGGATGCCCGTTAAATTTAAATTTCAGGTTCCCGGTGGACAGGGAAGCTATAGACACTGGACCCACTTTTGACATGGAGAGAAAACAGGGGAGATTGGTGGGAAGGTAGACCATAACAGCATAAATTCCCCTTCCAACTGTCACCAAGGGATGTGGATTCTCCAGTGGGGACTGTTAACCAAAATCGACTGAAGGGCTTTGTCACACTACAACCACCACCCCTCCCCGTCCCAGCCCACTGGCCCTGGGTGAAGATCGTGATGGGGATCAGGTTTTAAATGTGCTTTAAATGCCCCTCGAAGTTCCAGCAGAAAAAAAAGGGTGAATTTAGGGCACATTTCAAGAGAGCCATTACCCAGTGCTACCCAACTGAGAGCGGGCTGGAGGGGGAAGGAAGAGGAAGCACTGTACGGGGCTTTGAGCATTTGTAGTCTTTCCTCTTGACTTTCCTTTAAAGCAGAGGAAGTGATACTTAAATTGGGATGCTTGCTGAGCATGACAGGGCCTTGCAAGTTCCCAGAAACAGTGCTGGGTCCAGCTGACCTTGAGACTATCAAGAGCGAAGCCAGGATGGGTGCTAAAGAGGCAGGTGCAGGCAGAGTTCAGGGTTCAGGTTTAGGGCAGGCCTCGGGCAGCAAAGAGGGGCACATGTGCAGAATGCACCTGCATTCTCAAGGGCTACTCAAAGGCCATCAAGGCAGGTCTGGTGATTTCATTCCCCCATTCACAGCCATCTGCAGCTGCTAACGGGATCCCTCTGATGGCTTTGGTTTGCTGCCCAAAGCTGACCAGAAACAAAATTTCTATCGGACGTGGATGCCCCTATCACCGAGAGAGATAAAAGACGCCACGGATGAGGACAGCTTTGACGTTTACTATTTTTGTGACTTTGGGCAAGATATTTAATTTTCTGTGTCATATTTTCCTTCTCTGTAAAACAGGAATAAAAATTACAGTACCCCTCTGACAATACAATGAAACCGTGGTAAGTACTCTGTAAACAATAAACCCCAAATAGCGATGAGCATTGTGGGTTCCTGCTGCCCACTTCTGACTTGACTGCATTGCTACAAAGCCTCAGAACCGGGACAGCGGGAACAGGGACCAAGGGACCAAATGCTCCAGAAAGAGGAAGGGCTTGTGGGGAAGGCCCCTCCTCCACGGTGGCCTGAATGGATGGCCTATTTCAATGGAGCCTCAGGACGTTTCCAGGCACCTTAAAGCGGGTTACAGCCCCAGTGGTTCCCAGCAGAACCACCAGCTGACAAGTGCAATGGTGCTTTTCTGGCCTGTGCCCAGCACTCCTGGGGATCCAGGCTGATTTGGCCCAGTCTACTGGGAAGCTGGGGTGTGGGTGGGGGCGTCATCCCTTCCTGCTACCATTACCATATGTGGCCCATCTTAGAGGCCGCAGCTCTTCACTTTCATTAATAAAATATGCTAATAGCATCAAAACCTAAGGGATTTCCTAGCATTTCCTTTCAGAACCAGGTTAGACACAATAGACTGTGATATGTTTTTGATCTTTCAACCCAAATTGCTTTTCTGCCACCAATTTTCTTTAGAACCAGGCCAATGAGGAGGGAAGGGGAAATGGAAGAGGAGAAGAGAAGGTAGAAAATGCTTCCAGGGAACATGTCAGCACCTATTTCTGGGAACCCACACGGCACGAGAGGTTGGCCACCTACCCGGCCAAGAAGTCAGTGTAGGCAGGATGCCCAGTGGGTGTGCTGACGTCCAAATGCTCCATCACATGCCCACGAGAGGCCTCTTGCCCACTGGTCAGGAAAGGAAGGGCACGGGGAGGTCCAGGGAACTCGGAAGCGGGTCCAGAGCTGAGGACGCCTGGGGGCTGCCTTAGAGGTCGGCTGCAAGCAGAGGCGGCGTGCACTCAGGGCAGCACAAACACCAGAAGGGAAGGGGTAAACTTTTAATTCCCAAACTGGAAAGCAACGGGTAACAGAGGCACTCAGAGGCTGGAGTAAAGCTCTGTGATGGAGGTAATAAGATACACATTATTTTGCCCTGAGAAATGCAAATGAAAGAAGCAATCTGTCTAGTATTGCACAAGCCATGGGGGTTGGGGGCGCCGTAGAAGAGATGTGACTTGCAAACACCTTGGGTGCCAGAGTGAAAGGGTGGTGATTTTAATTAAGTTTCTCCTCCAGTGCTTTCCTCCCATTTCATTTCAATGTTGTGCTGGTTCTTAAAGCGTGACTCTTAGGGGTAATGGAGAGACATTCTTTGGAGAAAGAAAATGATTTTCTCTGGTCTTTCCTTCATGCCTCACCAAATCACAAATACACCTGGTTTCCAAGAGCTCCATAGCCTTCAATTTGATTGTCAGCAGCTGCAGGACCACGCCTCTGCTCCTCATTTTCTATGCATGAGCCCTTCCCCTATGCCTGCTGGCCTCCACCTCGGCAGTGCTGGAGGACCCACTGCTGAGGGCCAACACTGCCGGGGAACCTGTGGGATGGGTTACAGGCGAGAGGGAAGCAATGACAAACGCCTGGAGTGCAGACTGCTGACATCCATCCTGAAATGCTGGACCAGGTGCTGGGAGTCTGGGCTCAGAGGAAAAGTATCCTTGGTAGAAGCATTTGAACCAACTTTGCTGACCGAAAATGACCCCTGGGTGGAGCCATCATTCAGGTGTATCCTGCCCTTCTTTTCTGGGTGGTCCATTCTAGTCCTACTAGGCTCCGAATCAAAGCCATGGTTGTCTGCTAGCCAGTGGGATGGGCATCGAGACAGCGCAGCGGCTCAGCACGTGCTCTGCGTCGGTGCTTTTCTAGGTGCTGGTGAGAGTGGTGAACCAGACCCTGACCTTGGGGGCTTACTACATAGGAACAAAGAAAACCAAACAGGACAACATGCATCAGTTGGTAATAAGTGTGATGGAGAAAACACGGTGATGTGATTGTGGGTTCTAGGGTAGGGCCATGCTAGAGACTGGCACCTGAGTCCAGCCCATCATGGAGAAGGGTCTGGAGGAGCACGGCTGAGGGGGGACTGCCATGAGCAGGGGAGGACAGGATAACAGGTGGGCAGGGGACAGCTCAGGGAGGGCATGGAATGCCAGGGTTAAGGAGCTGAAAACTGATGTCAGCAGGGAAGAGAGGAAAACGGTTTGTATGAAAAACAATCATTTAGCTGCTACCATGTTTCCCGAAAATAAGACCTAGCTGGACCATCAGCTCTAATGCATCTTTTGGCGCAAAAATTACTGTAAGACCAGGTATTATATAAGACTGGGTCGTATTTTACTATAAGACCAGGTCTTACAACATAACATAACAATATAACATAACATAACATAACACCAGGTCTTATATTAATTTTTGCTCCGAAAGACGCATTAGAGCTGATGGTCCAGCTAGGTTTTCTTTTCAGGGAAACACAGTATGTGCCGGAGAATGGAGGAAAGGTAAAGATGCGGAGGCAGGGAGCACAGCAGATTCCTGTGGCTTGTACTGAGTGGAGGCAGTGGGGCTGGACTGAAATATTTCACGACAGAATTATCTAGTGGACTTTCAAGACATAAGTGGAAAGAGAGGAAATCAAGGATGACTCCTAGGTTTTCCTTTTAACAGCTGGGTGGATGGCGATGGTGCTATTTTTTGAGAAATCTGAGGGAGGAAAGTGTGTTTATGGAAAGAAAGCAGGTATGTGGTTTTAGGTATTAACTTTGATGTGTGTCTTGGCCATACAAATGGATATGTCAACAGGTGATACGGGAGTCTGGAGCTCAATGGAATGGTCACTTTTTTGGGAATCATCAGCAGAAAATGGTACCTAAGACATGGAACTAGCGAGCTTTGTTGGGGGAGAGAATGTGAGAAGAGAAGGCTGCCAGGAACTCAAACCTGGGACTCCCCAAATTTAAAAGCCCAGAAAAGGAAGAGAGACCAGCCAGGGATAGTGGGAAGAGATGCCCCCAAGCTGTATTTGCCATGACTGTGGAAAGTATTCCTATAAAGGGTTGGCAGGAATATGCCAGGAAGGGGGTTAAAGGAACAAAGCACTTAACTTTCCTGTAAGGCCCGACACTTGGTATGATTAGTAGAAGCAGTTGGGAGAAAGGAGTGAGCAGAGGACTGGGGGAAAAGGGAGGGTAGTTCTATTTACAAACACGCCAGACATTTCCCCTACTAATGTGATACCCGTAATAAACCTGAGAGGGATACTGAAGAGTTTCTGCTTTACAGAGGAGGAAACGGGGGCTAGAACACATGGCAGGTTGGTAGAGGGAGGATGTGAATTCAGCTTCAATTCAGTTTATGATAAAATATAACACACACACACACACACACACACACAGCAATGTATAAAATGGGAACGGCAAAAGGATTACTATCAAGCAAGTACGCATGTGGCCTTTACCAGGTAACACAGCAGCAGCTGGCTGCCTCCAGGAGGCCCCTGCAAACTCTTGGCCAGTGCTGGCCAGCCAGGTGGGAGCTCGCCCACATTTCCTTGCTCTCCTTTCACGTTCCTGTTCCCTTGACATTAGTCCAGTTGTGCCTCACTTTGAACTTAACATAAATACTTACACTGTGTGTCTTCTTTTGTGACTTGCTTCTTTCACAGATTGACCTAATAGACACACTGGTTTTGCATGTTTTTGACCCTCATATAAATGGAATCATACTGCATGAATGTCTTTGTGTTATTATGTTATTGAAATTTTTTCACGTTCATTCCCATTGCTGAAGAATATTCCCGTGAACAGATCACACTTTGTCACACTACTGACAGACATCTGAGTTGTTTCTAGTTTTGGGATATTATGAAAACCACTGTTATTTAAATTCTCATATGTGTCTTTTGGGGAACATATAACTGAATTTCTGTTGGGAATATAGCTAGGAGTTGAATTGTTAAATCACAGGGAATAACTACACTAAGCTTCAGTAGATAAATGCCAAATGGTGCATTTGAATTGAATTGTATCTCCCACATAGATTGGACATTTTTATCATTATGAGGAGACTACTCTCTTTATTTCTGGTAATGCTTTTGCCTTAAAGTCTATTTTATCTAATATTAATATAGTTACATCAGCTTTCTTTTGGTTAGTGTTTGCATGGTTTATCTTTTCTCCCATCTTTTTATTGTCAACATTTCTGCATCCCATCGTTTTAGATATGTCTGTTTTAAACAGCAAATGGTTGTTTTTTATTTTTTAAGTCAATGTGTCAATCTCTGTCTTTTAACTGGAGCATTTAGTTTATTGACATTTAATGAAAATTCTGATAAATTTAGTTTTAAATCTAACACCTTATTTTGTGCTTATTATTTGTCCTGCCTGTTTGGTTTCTTTAATTCTTCTTTTGGGTCTTCCTTCACAAATCACTCTATTTTTCTCCCTCTATTACTTTGGAAATTCTGTACTCTTGTTTCTATTCTAGGAATGTCAATATGCATACTTAACGCCTTTAACCTCCTCCTGGATAAAACAAGATCTTGGGAAAATTAAACTCCATTGACCCCCGCCCCCTTCCAACTTTTAGGTATTTATTGCCAGGTATTTTAATACTATCTTGCTTTAAGAAAAAACCTAATAACTTACAAGACAATAATATTGTTTTATATAGTCAGCGCTGATTTAAATTCACCTCATATCTGCCTCTTTGTCTGCTGGGGGCAACACTCAGCTTTTATTATTCTCAAAATTTCCATATTTGCCCTCGTTTTTGAAGGACACACACACACCCACCCACCCCCAGAAGCCTAGGTTGGTAATTGTTTATTTCTGCACTAGGAATAGACCGTTCCAGCGTCTTTGGCTTGTCCAGCGTCTTTGGCTTGTACTGTTGCCAATGAGAAGTCACCTGTCAGTCTAATAACCCTCCTCCTTTCAAAGAAGTCTTTTTTCTGGCTGCTCTTAAGATTTTTCTCTGTGTCTTTGGTTTGCTACAGTATCACTCTGATATGTCTAAGTGTCGATTTCTATTTCATTTATCTTGGGATATGCTTTGGGTTTTAAAAAAATCTATAAACAGATATCTTTCATCTTTTCCCACTCTGTCCTCCAAACTGCTTAACTTCCCTCCCATTTACTGTCTTTTTGTCGCTGAACTATGTTCTGGATAATTTCTTCTGTTTTCCAGTTCATGGATTCTCTTTTCAGCTGGTCCTACTATTAAATCTATCCATTTAGTTTTTAGTTATGGTCACTATATTTTTTATTTTTGGAAATTGTCTGTGTCTTTTTCAAATCTGTTAGGCCACTTTTTTAAGTTTAAAATCTGTACTTGATATTTACCTTGCTTAAATTCTTTGCAGATCTGATTCTGTGCCTGCTGTTTCTCAAGGTGCCTTGTTCCCTTATGTAAGTATTTTCAGATAGCAAAATTGCCCTTTAAAAAACTGGAAATAATAACCAACCTAGCTTCAAATTCTATCAAATCTTTACAAGGGGAAAGACGTGATAGCACTTACTGAATGGAATTACCATCAAAACACAAAAAGCACAATAATCTTTTAACCTCAATCCAACCTTATTTTAATCACGACTGCATAACAGGAATATTTTTATCACTAGTCATGACCTGAACTCTTGTATATGAGATCAATTTAAATATGGTGCTCATAAAAAGGTCACAGTCTCATAATAAATATCACAGAGGCCAAATCATTACTCATAGGTAGATTTTTTTGCGACATTATCAAATGTGACCTTTCCCCCTTCTTTGTTCAGCAAAGATCACTTTTTGTTCCAGGGGTACACTTCTGGGGATTCTCCACATATTCCTGCAGAGGGTCCTCTCCCCAGCTGTTGCCTCTGCTCTTGCCATCTGTATAGGAGAATTTGGGGTCTGACCTCCCTCTGCCCAAACAGACCTTACAGGTTTTGGTCCTTGTGCTTCCCTCCCTTCAAATCTGTGGCACTGGGCACACTTCTCAATAGAAATCTTCCTGCCCTTCTCGACATCCCGTTTTGAAGTCAGCTCTCTAGTTACTGGTAAAGGAGCCGCTAAAGGAGTGAGCATGGTCAGGCGAGTTAAGAAAGTTTATTGTGAGAGGAAGTCTACTGGGCTGAGCAAAGATGGCTATAGCCCGGGCTGCGCGTCTAAAGGAGACTGCAGTGAGGAGGGTTATATAGGGGCAATGCTGACAGGGTAGCATTGTTTGAACAGAAAATGCCTGCAAGCCAGCAGCTGTTTTGTGGCATTTTCTGTTATCACAAGTTTGGCTCTGTCTGCAGGTGTAGGCCAACAGACATTTTGTTGTTTTCTTGCAGACATGGCTCTGCCTATAAGTCAAGGTCTCTGAGCCCTAACATTCATAGACCTAACAGTTAACCTATGTGCTGAAAAGGCTCACCCAATAGCTGGTGCTGTCATCTCTAAGTGCTGCTCAACCCTGGCTGTGCAGCAGAAGTGCCTAAGGAGCGATCTGAAGACACAGAGAACGACGACTCTGGGTTCAGCAGCTCTGCACAGGGGTGACCTTGTCACCTGCACTTTGGAAAACTCCCCGAGGATTCTCTTGCTTAGCCAACATGTGACACAGTCCCTTCCCTGGAGGAGCTACTGGGCCCTTTGATCTGCCTGCAGGTGTGAGGAAGGCAAGTGAGTGGAGGCGTGGGGTAGGCACTGGAAAAACACAATCAGATCTGTGGAATCCTGGCGAGGGGAAAAAAGTCTCAGGGAAGGAGGGAAGAGCAGAGCACTTAAAAGTTACACGCTATTAGCTATTCCCTAACCCAGTGACTGGATTTTCCATTGCCTGAAAAGTCCTCCATACAAAGCAGATGTCTTTTGTAATCTTGTTTTCTCTTCCAGTCTCATTTTATTAGCTCTCCCTTATCTTTAACAGCACTACTCCTAACTTTTACAAGACCTGCAAGCAGAATGAACACTGTCTGACCCACATAATCAATACTCAGAGAAACACAGAGCGTAGCACACTCTGGTACTTCCCCGCTGCCTTAGATCACTAGACAAATGTGGCGAAGAAGAGGGAGCTGTGAGTTACTAGAGCTGAGTTGGAGTGGGTTGGTCTGGGGAAGATGTCAGAGGCCCTCTCTAGGTAACACTGACTCCTGCCTGCCCTTCTTCCTGGGTCTCCCCCAGATGGCTCTGTGGCACTTCCGCCTCTGTCCTGTGGCATTCCATCTTTGACACACTGACTTAGAAGTACGGTAGTTAAACAAGCCCGCGAAGTCATTAAAAAAAAAATACTTTTAAACATACTGTTCAACTTCCAAGTTCATTCAAATAATCTTGAAGCCTAGTTTTAGTAACATGGCCCCCAGAATGAATAACTCACCTGACTTTATTATAGGTCAGCTCGTAAATAACCCCAATGCCGACCACCTGGTGCGCGTCTTTATGTGACAGGAGCTCTGCAAAGGGCTTTGTGTACATCTCTTATACGATGAGTACGTACTGGACATACTACATACAGTATCTCACGAGATCCTCACAACCATGGAGGGTGGTAACATTATCCAGTTTTATGGCGAAGGAGCTGAGCCTCAGGCATGGCCTTACGGTGAGGGGCGGGACGATGAGCACCCAGGGCTGCCTGGCGGGGCCACACCACACTTCCTTTCACTGTTAGGGGCGGGGTCTGTTACCCCGAGGCATGGACCCACTTCTGCAGAAACTTTGTTCCTTAGTTCCTGCTGAGGTTCCTAAGCACTCACGGAACACTGCTTCTTTCTTGATATTCCTAAATACCTAGTTTATGGACATCCTCTGTGTATTGCAAAGTAAAGAAGAAGGGAGTGCAAGTGATGGCCTGGATGCTATCTGAGGGCTGGTGTGTCACAGATTGAAGCCAAGGGGGGAGCTCTACCCTGGGCTGTAACGACACGGACAAAAAAACAACAACAGAAAAAAGAAAACCCATGATAATGCGACAACGGCTAGGCACTCTGTTGGCTCTGCTTTTGAAGCATTTGAGCTAGTCTGGCTTCTCAGAAGGCCAAGTAATTCAGGTCAGGCCAAGACTGATACAGTGAGCCATCTGACCACGTGAACTAATGAGGTGACTTACAGTTCACAGAAGCTATAATTTAGCAAATTCAGCTTGGCAGACGTGACTGTCCCTGCGAGAAGTGCTGCTCACATGCCTCTCCCTTCCTGTCACTCCCAGTGTTTTTCTCACCGCCAGGACCTGCCCCACATTAGAACAGAGCTTCACTGACAGACCAAAGTACTCACATTTTTTCATTTAAATTGGGTGGCCTTTCTGCAATAAACTATTTCACAGTTCTTAGGATTTTTCAGAGGACTAGAATCTCCTCCTTACCCTTCTTTCCCTCGATTGTGGATGGCTAGTTCTTCGCCGATGCCCTCTTCCTCCTTGAAGCTCTCCCAGTCCAACTTGGACTTCTCCAGGGTGCTCATCTTCTGCTTCTTGGCTCCAATTTTTCCCAAAAGGCTGCTCATGCCACTAGATCTCTTTAACCTAGGGGAAGGGAAAACATGAGACATGTAATATGCGAAAACTACATAATCTCTTGATTAATGGTTTTTTGATTGGCACAGGGCCCCCTAGAATCGAGCTATCTATCTTAATGGGAGCGATGTTTGTATCTAGGGTACTGCCTGTCTGGTGTGGAGAACACTGATAGTAAGTAGACCAGAATTCTAAAGCACTTTTCCTGCTTAACATCTCGGACCGCTCTAAGGATCTGGGGTAGGAAATCCTGCAGACCTCTGTATGTCCTGACAGGTCTCTGCTTGCAAGGAGGGAGAAGTACAGCATGATTCAGACACGGCTTTAGATTCACATGCCCAGGTTCATATTCCAGGTCTAACTGACTTTAGGTAGTTATCTAACCACATCTGCCTTGGCTTCCTAATCTACAAAATGAATACGTACCCACGGGGTTATAGTGCATCTTACATGCAAAATGTTTAAAATAGCACCTGGCAGAGGAAAGGTGCAATAAATGTTAGCCATACTGAATCACTGTCATCATTTGTGCACTAAAGCCCCAGGGAATTCTTTGAAGAGAAAGAGAACCAAACCCCAACACTGATGATCAAGAAGTCACAATATCTTAAAAGTACTCTAAGACCAGTTTCCTTTCAACTCCTGTGAGTCAGGGCCTAGGTTTTTCCCAGGAGGTGGAGAATATCCCTTGCCCTGAAAGCAGGGAATGTACAGCCCATGTTCTATTTGCTGGTGTTGCTAGCTAGCATGGACTGTGGGAGAAACCCCATTTGCCCACGTTCAAGTCTTGGCAGGTCAAATTTTCTAGCCAATGTTAAATGTATGAGCTAAAATAAGAAAAACAGAATGCAGCTGCTGAGAAGATGGTATTAGGGGAAGGAACGTGGCTTTTGGTCTCTTTATGAAACTAATACAGGTTATATACCAGCATGCAAGAAACTGAAAGTGATTTTTTGCTTTACTGGGATAAGCAAGAGTTAAAACATTTAAAAACTATGAGCTAACACTACAAGGCCTACCGAGAACGATAATGATACCTGTCACTTGCCTAGAATGCTGATTCTCCAAGTGCTTTCAGAGCCATTTGCTTATCTCTTCTCACTACGGCCTGTGAAAGAGGAGTGCTGAGTCTCAGAGTTGGAGGAGGGGGCTTCACGATGACCTAGTGTCCCTCTAACCACTCTGAAACCCCACCTTCCTCGATCGCAGTGCCCATGAAGGGATGGCTCCCTGTCTCTGCTCTGGAGTGAGCAGACAGGCCAGTGTCCAAAATGCACATGAGACTGTTGGGCTGAACCATTTCCCTCCGCACTCTCACTGTATTCATGTCGGTTGAGAGGAGGCTACTAGCTTCCCTACTGTGGTCACGTCTCACTACACGCTGTTAGCTTAAGATCAACTTAGAAGAGGCTGGGCGGGCATCCTCATCCGCATTTTGAGTTGGACAAATAAACAAAGTCTGAAGAGGTTAAATGATACAACAAAGGTCAAATCAATAGAAAATGCAGATCCAGGACGAGGCAAGGTCATCTTGACGCCCAGTGCAGTGCACTGTACTGTCTTGCCTCGAAGGTGAGAATTTACTTGAGATATTTTCAGACAGCTATTTTACTTCCCAAATTGCTTAAGAATTTTCCAAACAGCTCTTTATGAGCTTTCAATTCACATCTTCTAAAAATTCTTTCCCTATAACAATTTCTCCCTCAACACATACACGCGCCCTGTTGTACCAGGAGCAGGGCATGAGTGGGGATTAAGAAACTTAAGATGTCTCAAATCTTTTCACTTCTCACCTGCCTCAGGGCCACTACCTAGGTTCTCACTGTTACAGTCTCTCAGGAGCCTCTTCACTGGTCTCCCTGACTTCTGTCCTGTCCCACCCTCATTCATGAGCTCCATCCTGGCATCTACTCTACCTGCTGTCATTTGAGTGAATTTTCTAAAACACAAAACTTATCATGTTTTTCTGCTTAAATGTCCCTGGACCCCTATTGTTCTTACAATAAGCCTGAATTCCTAAACTTGCAAAGTTTTTCCTGATCTTCTCTTATCACACCTACCCTTGTAATCTATGCTCCATCTATATAGTCCTGTACCTGCACTTCACCTCCACCTGCCTCCCTCCCATTCATCTGGTCTTACCTCAGCTTAGAAACCACTTCCTCCAGGAAGCCTTCCTGGACCCTTCCCCCAATCTCTGGATTAGCTACCTCCTGGTGCTGTTTCTATTGCACCCCAGTTCTTTTCCTATTGTAGCACAAATCCTTTCCCTGACAGATGCTCAAGAACTCTAATTTCAGCTGTCCCTGCACTGGTCCACTCTGAACAAGCTCAGTCACTGCTAAGCTTGTGTATTTGGCAAGACAATATCTTACCAAAAGCACACACCTGGAGGATTTCCATTTCTGGTTGCAGGGCCCCCTTTGCCCCTGGATACGTGGTGAAGTTCATGCCATTGGGGCCACCCTCATTTAGCTGGTGGCTGAATGGACCAGCCTCCTGTGCTCATACAGGAAATTCTGGCAGGTACTCTAAATACTTCTCAGGAGTTCTGGTGGCATCGAGCCCTCGTGGCCTTGGACAGGCACTCTTGTATTGGCTTTTCCTCCTAACCTGTCTCACTCGTCCCAACCCCTCACTCCTGCTTCCTGGGATGACTTTCCAAATAATCTACCTGCACTACAATTCTGCTCTGAGCGGAACCTAACGGATATTTAGGAGAAACGTAATTTTTCTTGTGTATGTTGCCTCTTTGCGGACACTCCAAATCTCTCTAGAGAACATGGATATAGTTCTGCAAACAGCAGGCACTCAGTAAAGCCAACAATGTCATCTGGACACAGAACAAATTAGTGGGAGAGAATTAGATCTTTGTAGAATAAAAAGTATTCAGAACACTTTGAAGTTGGGGAATTCTAAGGGGAGTAATTTCCACTTGTATTCACCAATCAGCTCTCAACAACGGGTTCCCTATTTTATCTGGGCAGCACCAAAGCTGGACACCATCTCTGTCCCTCAGCTTATAGCTCTGATGGTATTCCCAGATTACACCGTCTCTTCCACAAATCACTTTCAGAAGTCTATGAGAGAATGACTTTTTGCTACATGGCAGTAAAGAGGGTTCCAGAAAAGGAAAAAAGCCGTAATGCCCTTTTGCCCTGTTCACCACTTAAACATCAGCAAAATGTCACCTGTGCTATTATGCGTTATGGGAAAGCTTCCAGGTCTACCTTCATTGGATCATTAACATGGTTTATGATTTCCTAATTTGATAGTCTTGAAAGCAAAATTACCTGTCTTTTATTTGAGGCTAAATCAAAGTGAATGACGCATTTATAGTAGCAGCCAGAACTCACGGAGGCTCATCATAACTAAGACCTTCACTTTCTTCCTGGAACCTGGCATGTGGGGTCCCTGCAGGCTTTTGGGCTCTTACACTCACTCCCACCTTGACATGGGGCTTTAGTGGCATGATCCCGGCGTCATTCCATGGCAGCTTTCAGGAAGGCAGAGTTACCCAGTGCTTGGCCCTATCTCTGCTGGGAAGGTTCGTCAATCAGGCTTTCAGGAAAGCTGAGGCAGGCAAGAAAGCCTCAGGGGCTGCTGGCTCTCTCTGCTGCGAAAGAAGGCTGCAGAGGGCAGAGCAGCGGTACATCTCTCTAAGAACTTTGTCTCCTCAGGAGGGAGTAAATCAACACTGGTTTCCCATAGGCATTTGGCAGCTGTGGAGACCGGAAAGCTGTGGAGAAGAGCAGGCCAGAATCCCCTTGGAGAAGTCTCTGCTGTCAGTAGGAACCGATGCAGTTCCAGGCACCACTCTTTGTTCTGGAACCTACGCTATAAGGGCAAGGGACTACCAGAAAGTTGGTTTAGACAGACTGCCCCCTCACCAAGCTGTGGATTTTCCTATCTTGGTTCTAAAGTGTGATGAGCGGTGTCACAGAAGACCATAGTACTTCATTCAAGAGAATCCACCTGTTATAAGTCAAAGTTCAAAGAAATGCATCACACACTTGCCCACTCACAGATTACATCCGGAATGTTATACTCAGACATGTCCAGAGTATTGTTGCCACGATGTTTTCAATGTAACAATGATATTTCAACCTCCTCCTGAATGGCACACTCCTCTACCGACCTTACCACCATAATACGGATATAAAGACTCATCCTGTCCGAGGAGCATGGCTTTCTTTCTAACCAGCCAGCTTCCCATAAGAGAGCATGGCTGAGTGCACGCTGGGGAAAGAGACTTACCAAGTTTTCTTTCTTGTGTTTTCTGTCCAGTTACCCATCAAGCAGCAATTACCTCCAATTCCCTTCCTACCTAGCCCAAATGACCTATCCCAACACCAGACACCAGCCAAGACCTCACACAAAATAAGGCTCAGAAACTCAGAAAAGGAACAGGGACAAAAAAGGGCAAAATGACGCTCATCTTTTTCTTCTCTGAATTCAAAGTTTACAATGATAATTTGCTAGTACTCTGCTTCTCTATCCCCAGAAATGTAAGTTTAACAAAACTGATTACAACTAAATGATAAACTCCATCCTGTTGAGTCAGTCATAAAGATATTATTGTAACTTGTTTTCTCTGCGGCAGCCCCATGATTCACCAACCCATTTCCATTTATTTTGTAGCAAAAGCACTGCTGTATTTGGCCACCCTCAGAGAGGCGCTAAATCCTGCTGTTATTTATAAGAGGTACTGGAAAGGAGCTGGGAAAAGAACGTCTCAAGTGGCAACAGAAAGGATGGCAGGACACAACAACTGCTTGTGAAGGGAAAGTGGGAACCTCTTCCCCCGTGACCTTTAAAATCAGCCTCAGGCAGTTGGCGTCCCAGGGATTAGAATTTTCGGTTTGGGAATACATTTAGAGCTATTCATTCATTGTACTCATCCAACAGAGATTACTGAGAAACGACTGTCTACCAGACATTGTGTTTAGAACTGGGGACATGAAAATATATCAGGCATACTCTTTGGTTTCAAGGAGACAATCTAATAGAGGAGATCGCCATGCAGGGAAATTGTAACCACGTACTATGAGGACACGGAGAGGGAGCAGCTGAGAGGCTGTTTAATCCAAACTGCCTATTTTAGAGGTGAGTTAACTAAAACCTGAGAAGGTTAAGAAACCTGCCCCAGTTCACAATGGGAGACTTGGGGCTAGTACTCCATGCTTTTGACACCCAGCCTGTCTTCTCCATCTTGCTGATGCTAGAGATGGGGACGAGATAACCTTTGAGGGTACCTTCCATGCTCCAATTTCCACCATGGCTCACTGCTTTTGGGGACTGGTGGGTGGTGGTGGTATTATTATTTTCCCTGTTGTCCCAGAGCTCACTGTACACAGGACCCATTTCTTACTCATTTGGACTCACCCATTGTATAGCATAAAGCCTTGTCATGGTACGTGATCACTACATGTTTAATGAACTAGATCCCTGTGACTTGACAATGGACTTACCCAAATGAATTTTTTTCTTGTAACAAAAAGATTCCACACTACACTTGAACTGATAGGCCAGAAAAGGTAGCTCCCAAACTAGATCAGCAAGGACAGGGCCGACACATGTTCTCGGAAGCAGTACTGACCTTTACTTAGAACTTCAACTTACAGAGCCTGGCTCAAGTCTGTGCCTTCCATCACACAACTAGCATAACCACTGAAATGCAAATTATTTGGAACAAAGATTCTTTGGCAGACATACGCAGTTTCCTTAGTATTTGTCATCTGTTTACAAGGCGGGAGTGAACTTTTTTGTAGCTCACACATAGACTATTTTCCAGAACCCTGAGAAATGGGAAGAAAGTTCATGATAACCCTTTGGTGAGAACTGTCTACTTGGAACCACTCTTCTCTTTCAGATCTTCTTTGGATTTAGCTGAACTCTGTCAGAATGAAAAGTAAAGCCTTGATCCCCGGGCCCATTTCACTCCCCACCTGATCTACATCTCTAAGTAATGCAGAGATTTACATCTCTAAGTAATCTCCCCAAAGCCTAAAAACAGACCACTCAAGGAAATGGACTGGAAGCCAGTGGTACGTGAGGGAGATAGTTCAAATCCCATTCACTTCATCACCTTGTACTGACAGTATTCTGTGCGACATCAGGCTCAGGAAAGTGGAAAACCAGAAGTAAAACAAGATGTTCCAAATGATCTTAAACATTTTGTGGCTTGCAAAATTGTCAGTACTCTTAAATCTATTATTATTGTTGATATAGTGCCAGCAAAAAAAAAAAAAAAAAAAAACAAGTGGCATCTATCAGCAGGTGAAATGAAAGCTGGCAAACAGCAGCAGCT
Organism: Rhinolophus sinicus; assembly: GCF_057876585.1. Lineage (NCBI taxonomy): Eukaryota > Metazoa > Chordata > Mammalia > Chiroptera > Rhinolophidae > Rhinolophus > Rhinolophus sinicus. The sequence goes on along the minus strand of NC_142508.1, from coordinate 59,987,885 downwards.
TCAGTTTTTCTACAAATAGAAAATGATTTGCTACTAAGTTTTATTACTCTTATGCTAATTCAAGAATGAACTGTACTTAAGTTTGTCTGATTTGATTTCAGCTGCTCTGCATCTTTATAACATGTCTATGAAACATACCTGCTTTATTCCACACTTGAATTTTCCTTTAATCTTTTAATCTAGCATGGTCTCCCATCTTTTTTTCTGTTTTCTTTGATTTTTGGTCATTGATGTCATTGCCGATTTTTTGAGTCCAGGTTCATTTTCTTATATAATATCGCTACTTTGGGGTTTGTCTGTTTCCTGTGCTAAGTATGTCACACTGATGAGGCTGGGTACTGCTTACTGCACCATCACACAGTGATGGACACAGAGTGTCAGGTCAGTCCAGGACCGATGATACTAAGTGTGGTCCCTTGGGGAAGGTGCTGATGGCCAGAGCTCTCATTTGTAAAGGGACATTCTCCCCTCTGTAATTAATGTGTAATATGTAGGATAAGGGTCTCAGGAAGTTTAGAAGCTTTGACTGCTTATTTCTGGTGCTTCACTCTATAATACCGTGACGTGTACTCTAAGGACAGACTGGGTGAATGAATAGTAAAGGATCTTATTTGAAGGACAAATATTCAGAAAATCCCAAAGGAAACATAAAGCTCTGGCTTTATGAGAAAAATCTCTAAAAACTGAAAGAGCAGTAACCAGAGAAAAGGCCAAGGGTTATGTATGGATCACCAGCAGAGTCCTAGATTGGACAGACCAATGGTGAGAACAGAGGTCTCTGGCCAACATGGAAGCATTCATCTAGATACCTCGATATTCTTCTCAAGGGGTGGCCTGGTATGTGTAAGGGTTAAGTGACACGGAAGGCAGTGGCAAAGAAAAACCCTTCTGGCCTGTCCATCAGACCTCTAGGAAATAATACTTCTGAATTTCCCTTCTCTTTTGTCCCACTCCCATGTGGTTTCATCTCATTCCCTGGGAAAGAGATAATGCCACATCCCTTCCAGCCTCTGCCCCAGCAATTTCCTTCCTTGTGTCATTCCCATGTGGTGGTGGTGGTGGTGGTGGTGGTGTCATGGCAAAGCAGGAAGGGCCTCCGTTTTACGGCAGTTAGGAAGTAAAGAGGCCTGGGGGCCCTCCAAGGAGGAAATGTTCAGTTTACTGGGAATTGGGGATTATGCCAGGGGAGGGGGATGCTTTCCCCGAGGTGCAAACTGCTGTTGCTTTAATTTGTATGATCAGGCACAGCTGGGGAGAATAATTTATTGACCAACACAAACAGGCCATTTACATTTCTGAGACAGAATTTTAAAGGAATTATTAAGTACAGCTTTTAACGAAGCCCATAATGGCATTTTTCTTTATGTAGAACCCTGGGAGCTCAACTGAGGCAGGCACAGCTTGTTTTCCAGATACTGGTTCCATATGGGCTCCCAAACAACCACAGCCACAGAGGCAAAGGAGAGATGAGGGGGACTGAGGATCTGGCAGCTACCAGGACAGTGACCCCTCCACAGGTGAGCTCTTCCGCTCTCTGCGGTGAGTGCTAAGCCAGGGCGGGTCTGCAGCCTACCTGCCTGGGCTGAGCGCAGGAGCCACCCGCTCACCCTGTCGCTCCCATCAGGAAAACACCGCTGGGCAAACAGCTCAGCTCTCCAACAGCTAATATGAGATGCAAAGCACAGGGCATGGAAGATAAATGTGCCTTGATTATGGGTTGTATGGCTAATTGCTGATTAGGGAGTTGGCATGCTTTCTCAGACCTCAGCATTCTGCTTTTCCTCTGACGCTCGGCTTTCTTTTTCTCCCAGGCAGTTCTCTATCTCCTCATGAAAATATCTGAGATGTCAACATAAAGTACGTTTTAAATTCTTGGGCACCGCCCAGAGTGAGATCAGGTTAACTTTTCAGGATGTGGGGGTGTCTCTAGCCCTCTAGCCAGACCAGAACTATTCCTTTAGTCTTACATCACAGAGACCTCACTGAGAACGAGTCATGCCTGTGCTCCTTTCTAGAAATGGGTGAGCACACTAACCACATGGCTTTAAATGAAACTCATATGAGTTGGCCAGCGTACATTTTGCAAAATTACTTCCCCTCCTTCCCAAACTTCTCACTGCTACTAAATGAGCATGCTCGATTCCAAATGAGAAGGATATGGATGCTGGACACAGCTGGCAATCCTGACACCTCCACATTCTGTCTGAAGGGGAGTGTGCTTTATGGTCCTTTCATTAATGAGGCTGAAATGGTAAGAAAGGTCATTTTCAGCACGTGGTGCTCTTGCTGGGGCCTGACTCCAAATCCCTCTCACAGTGGCACCTGCCACGTCGCTCGCTCATTTACTTGCCAGGGTATCTTCTCCAGCCTCTTAGAAGCCACAATACTGCTAACTCAATGGGCAATGTAACAAAGCTTATACCCCAACCTGCCCCCCTCTCCGGGGCAGCTCCCACCTCTCCTCAAAAAGCCAAGGAACACCACCATCAACGTCAGCAGTTTCCCCCTGGTCACAGCACCCCTCACAATCCGGGATTTAAAGAGCCCTTGGGAAGCAATTATCTGCACCAGGGTGATCAAAAGAAGGGGGTTGTTTCAGCCTGAGTCCACGATGTCCCTTTGCTAAGGCAATGCAATGGCTTTTAACAAAGAGAAGTATTTGTTCCCATGTAGTTTGGTAGAGAAAGCAGAAAACTTTCTTTTTACTTTATGCAGGAAATGGTTTTCATAGATGCTAACCGCAGCTCGGCAATCTGTATAAACCACAACATAGTTTCTCTTTAATAAATGGAAGATTTTTACCCATTGTATCACTAACCACCAAAAAGAATTCCCACCCTCCACCTCTAAAGCAAGAGATGGAGGGTGGGAATTCCTTTCCTTAATCTGTTACCCAGGGTTGCTAAAGCAGCTTTTTCATTCAGAAATGTAGATTATTCTACAAGTTTCCTGTCACCCAATCCCACTGCTGAGTGATGGACAAACCTTGAATGAATCCAGTCTCTCTGCACTCTGAGATCCCCTCAGATGACGTGCCTTTATGACCATGACCCACAGGGGGTCATAATATAAATGTATGACTGTGGGTTATGGCCAAAGTTTTGAAAAAGGTGCTTTGGCAATCGCTGGCTGGGATAAAGGCCTGCTGAAATAAAGCTGGCCATGCATAGATGGTTTGAGGGAATTGAAACGAAACGAAATGAAACCAAATCAAACCAAAGCAAAAGCATCGTTAGTTGCCCTTCATCAACTAAAGATGTGAAGGGCAGATTACTGAGTTCTTTGATTCATCCTTGCATACTATTAACCATTTGCTCTGGGAAACTAGCCATCACTGTCTCCCTGCTTTGAGAGCAAGGTTCCTGCCCTGAGGCCAGCAGAGTAGCCTTGACCCTCTCCTGGGGGGCCAGTGGCTTTCGGATGCCCTTCCCATCACTGTGAGGCTCAGCTGGTAGGTACTTCAGCAAAGACTGCCTGAGCGTGTTCATCATTTTCACTGCCCGGAAGGAAGCAGGCTCGGAGCTAGGGGACACTGACAGTCTCATCTGAATGACACAATTAAAACTAAAAGGGCACACACATATTAAAAAAACCAAAACAAGCCCCCGCCAACTACCTAGCTGTAGCGAGGAAGAGTTTTCCT